>NC_139584.1:5278456-5280956 GCF_946808225.1 Silurus aristotelis
ATGCTGATTGTCTTGAAGCTGATTAAAGGGTGTAGGATGATGTAGAATTGTGTTGAATAGCGTAGAATGGTGTAGAATGGTGAAGAATTGCAAGGAATTGTGAAGAATAGTACAGGACTGCGTAGAATGGCGTAGGATGATGTAGAATGGTGTAGAATCGTGTACGATGGTGTAAAATGGTGTAGGATAGTGACGAATGGTGAAAAATGGTGTAGAATTGTTTAGAATGGTGTAGGATGATTTAGAATGGAGTGGAATGATTTGGAATGGTGGAGAATGGTGCAGAATGGTTTAGAATGGTGTAGGATGATGTAGAATGGTGTAGAATGGCATAGAGTGGTGTAGAATGGTGTACGATGGTGTTGAATGGTGCTAAATAGTGTACAATGGTTTAGAATGGTGTGGAATGGTGTGGAATGGTTAAGAATGGTGTAGAATGGTTTAGGATGGTGTAGAATAGTGTAGGATAGTGTAAAATAGTGTAGAATAGTAAGAAATGTTGTAAGATGGTTTGAAATAGTGTATAGAATGGAGCAGGATGATGGAGAATGGTGTAGAATGATCTAGAATATAATAAATATAAGAACAAGGCTTTTAAGGAGTTGGTGATTTTATGTGATCTGTTTTATAAATCACATTAACACCATTTTCCTTTTTCTGAAAGTTTAATGTAAAAGAATAAAAGAGTTTTTATGAAGCATGTGACACTGTTTTGAAAACTTTTTTGAATCCAGGTTTATTGTTCAGAGGATCAGAGTGTGGAGTTTTACAGAGCTGAGGTCTGTAGCTGTGTGTGTGTGTGTGTGTGTGTGTGTGTGTGTGTGTGTGTGGAGCCCCGGTGGGAACTGTAGCACGTCCCGGTGGTAAATCAGCACTGTGCTAATTGGTGGAATAACAGCACTCCAGCAGTATATAACCTTTTATGTGTCTCTGTGTTCTTTATTACGGCGCTAACGAGGAGCCGTACATCAGCGCAAGACGCAGAGCTGCACGTAAAAACATCACACACACACACACACACACACACACACACACACACACACACACACACACACACACACACACAGAGAGAGAAAGTACTTCATCTGAATGGGATCCTCTTCGTGTGCATGCACTAATCAGCATGCTAATGATGCTAATTGTCCCTGGAGACCACACAAGCACCGCAGCGTTAAATCTCCTGCTTGTTATGACTCAGCTAATTGCAGAGCCACAGACTGCTACCACCTTCAACGTTCAGCATTACAGTCTTTAAACCTTCAGCACTACAGCATTCAAACCTTCAGCACTACAGCCTTCAACTTTCAGCACTACAACCCTCAGCACTTCCTACAGCACAGACTTTAACATTGAGTACTACAGCATTTAAAGCTTCAGCACTACAACCTTCAGTGCATTCGGGCTCCGGGTTGCTATGCTAACTTTAGCTGTATGAAAGGAGCAAATCTTTTTGCCTCTGTTTTCTTTTACTATCTATCGCTTCTCTTTTCTCTCATGTGTACGTTCAGCTGTGGAACAGAATTGCAGATGGATAGACAGAAAGACTTGTGATTTTTGATGTGAAATATAAAAGGAATGAAGGAGAAGCTGTGTGTATTGAGCTCCTGTATAGAATTCCTTTAAGAACACTGGATTATTAGTGAGAGATTCACTGATCAGGCAAAACATTATGACCACCTGCCAAATATTGTTTTGGTCCAAAACAGTCCTGACCTGACAATATTAACAGCATTAACCTCTTCAGCAATTTGAGATAGAGAAGCTTATCTGTTGGATTAAAATACAGCATTTTTGATAAATTCTGACCACTGCAAACCAGGAACAGCCCACAAGAGCTGCAGTTTTGGAGATGGTCTGACCCAGGCGTCTAGCCAGCACATTTTGGCCCTCATCAAACTCATTTAAATCCCTGCGCATGCCCACTTTTCCTGCTTCTAACACATCAACTTTGAGGAAAAGATTTTCACTTGCTGCCCATTATATCCCACCCAATAACAAGTGCCATGATGAAGATATAATCAGTGTTTTACTCACTCACTGGTCATAATGTTATAATGTAATAATGCTATGCCTGGTTTTTGTAAATGACAGCAGGATCGATTGATAAACGTCTTCTGATCTGATCACTGGCACAATCTTATACACAATCTGTTCTATATACTCTATATGCACCCACGCTCTCATTCTATTACTCTCTCATGTGCTCTATCAATCTGTCACTCTCTTTTGCTCTGTCCCCCTCTCACTTTCTATCACTCTCTTACTCTCTCACTTTCTCACTCTATTTCTCTCTAGCTCTGTCCCTTTTTATCACTCTCTTACTTTCCTACTTTCTCATGCTCTATCACTTTCCCATGCTTTATCACTCTCTTGGTCTGTCACTTTCTTACACACTTTCACTCTGCCCTTCTCTCTCACTCTCTTTTACTTTGCCACTTTTTGCCATTTTCTTGCTCGATCAGTCTTACTCGCTCTATCACTTTGGTCTTGCTTTATCACT
>NC_139584.1:5285956-5293456 GCF_946808225.1 Silurus aristotelis
ATCCATCCTTCAACTTTATCGAGACTTTTATAGCCGAAGGGATATCAGCTTGTCTCTCATCACTGAGAGTGTGTGTATGTGTGTGTACATGTGTGTATCAAATTAATGTGTTAAAAAAAAACCCCACAAAACAAAACAATTTGGTAGAAAAAAAAAACACGATATGGCTACTTATAAGGTTTTACAAAGTCAGTCATTAGCCCCAGTGTGTGTGTGTGTGTGTGTGTGTGTGTGTGTGTGTGGTGTGTGTGTGTGTGTTTGCTTGCTTTCTTGCTTTCTACTGTAAGTTTAATTCTGACAATGAAAGAAAACAAACACAAACAAGCTCTCTGATTGGCATTTTAATATGAGGCAGTGAGTGTGTTGTGATTTCAAATTTAACACACACACACACACACACACACACGCACACACACACGCACACACGCACGCACACACGCACACAAACACACATACGCACGCACGCACGCACGCACGCACGCACGCACGCTGGCTCTGGTTCTTGCCTGATGTTTTCTTTTATTATGCCCCATATTAAATAAATTAACATTAGAGTTTCTTTAAACGTCTAATGCGTAAGTGTGTACCGGTGGTGTGTGGACGTGCGGGATGTCGGAAAGGCTGAACGTGCTGAGTTGATTATAGAATGAAAGAATGAAAAAGAAAAACAGAAAAAAAGGAGGAAAAGGCCTCTTGCAGCAGATGTGTTACTACATTGCCTATTATGTTGCCCATTAAAGTGGCTCCCTCAATGGCCCATTATTTTCTCCAATAAAAACGTCTCGCAGCGGCCTTATGTACCCCAATCCACCCCTCCTCCTCTCTCTCCTCCACCTCACCATATTTAAAAAACGATGAAAAAATCTGCTTGTGTTAAAACGAAGCATTTGATGTCTTAAATATGAACCAGACATCATTCCAAACGAGGAGGAAACGAGGGGAGACAAGGCAGGTGTAGAGGAGGCACTTTTTAGAAAGACTGCCAGGAAGCAAAAAACCCTTTACAGACATTCTTTCTTTCTTTCTTTCTTGCTTTCTGCATTTGTTTATTGCTTCTCCACCTTCCGCTTGAAGATGCCCCACAGGTGGTCAATAGGGTTCAGGTTTGGAGACATACTTGTCAACTCCATTAACGTCAACTTAGCAAGGCAGATGTCATGTTGGTGGTGTGTTTGGGTCGTTATTATGTTGGAAAACTGCCGCTCTGGCCAGTTTCTGAAATGTGGGCATCATGTTCTGCTTCAAAATGTCACATTAAATGTTGGAATCCATGTTTCCATCAATGAACCGCAGTTCCCCACCACCAGCAGCCCTCATGCAGCCCCAAACCATGATGCTTTCACCAACATGCTTGACTGTAGGCAAGACACAATTTTATTGGTTCTCCTCATCAGGGAGTTACCACACATGCTGGACACCATCTGAGCCAAAGAGTTTTAGACTTATTAGACCACAGGACATGGTTCCAGTATTTTATGCTCTTGTACATGTTGTCTTCAGCAATCTGTTTGTGAGCCAGCTTCTAAAGAGGCTTCCTTCTGGAACGACGGTTCTGCAAACTGAACTTTGAAGGGAACTTTTAAACCTGATGCACAAGAATTCAGCTTCTTTATGGGCCCTTGTAAGGCCGGTTCCAATTGGAACCCGTTTTGGAAAAACTCTGTATGACCCTGGCCACTGTACTGAGTGTTACCGATCTTATACCCTCGGCCATCTTTGTGGAGAGCAACAGTTCTAATTCTCAAATCCTCAGCGAGTCTTTGCCATTAGGTGCCATGTTAAACATCCAGTGGTCAGTATGAGAGAACAGAACTTAAAGCACCAAATTTGAACTGCTCTAATACATGATTTGTCTATTATGTAGACAAAAACATGAACATTATTAGGAGATGTGCCTTTGCATGGTTACTCGACATACAGCTGTTATTACTTAGGGTGCCCTCGCATTTGTTGCCAGCTATTTTGACAGTAATGGCTGTATGTTTAGTTATTTTTTAGAGGACAGTAAATCTGTACTGATATACAAGACGCACAATGACTACTCTAAAATATATCCAAATTTCATTTTTAGTGTTGTCCCTTGAGAAGATAGACTACAATGGTTGCTGAAATGTGAGGTGAAGGGTGTACTCACTTTTGTTACCTCAGATTTGGTTGCACGTAGGACGTTTTTTTTTGGGACAAAGTGAGAGAGGCAAGATTGAAATGGTTTGGACATGTGCAGAGGAGGGACATGGGGTATATTGGATAAAGCCACATTTACAGGTGAAAGATAAACACTGACCATTTGAAAAGTGTGTGGCTTAAAGAGAGAATAAATTACTGCTTGGTACAAAACCTGTATACAAGAAATCGTATGCAGAACACACCAGGCCTCCAGATACGGCATACGGTTTAGGAAAATGCAAGCATCGTGTCGGAACACGGATTCGACACGGATGACCAGGTCCACATTTGCCTTTTGCCACTTTGTTGTTGTGATTTAACGATATTACACCCGAAGCAGCCGACTTTAATCGGGGCAATCGATCTTTCAGGCTGTGTGTAATGTGTGTGGTTACCCGTCTGTGTGTTTGTAAAAGAATATGACGTTTGAGGCGTGTCCTTTCTGCTTTTTGACATCTTCTAGTAATGTCTGGATAAAGCTCTGGCTTTTAGAAAAGGTCAGCTCATGGCCCGAGTCGAACCCAGCTCCGTGAAGCTGCCATTTATTTCGATTTACTTCATTTCATTTTATTTTTATTTAAACAATTGACAATGTCCTGAAGAAGATTTACAGAAATAATTTGGTTTTAGAAAACAGTAATCCCTCGTTTATCACGGTGGTTTATCTGCTCGCGACAAACGAAAAACCTGCGATAAACGGACGCCACCTTAAAAATGCTATTTTACGTATACAGTACTGTTCTTTAATAACATTTTATTTTATTTTATAATTATAATTATATTTGTATTAATTAATTTTATTATTTCAACATAAAACTCCATAAAAACAATTCCCTATAAGTTTTTTGGTCCACCGTGCTATCCACGAGAGACCGGGAAAATCAGCCAAACAAATGAGTTATGTGGCAATTGCAATTTCGCAATAAATCGGGGGCGCCAGATTCGAACGGTATAGCAGGGGATTACTGCATCCATTTTAAATTCATGAATTTATCTCTGTTAGTTGTGCCAAATCAAACATGCGGAGGATACGCTGTGGCGACCCCTAATGGGAGAAGCCGAAAGAAATGTATCCCTAATGAGTGAGCCAGAGGAGATGGACGAATTAAATTGTCCCTTCACTTAACCTTGGAGACCCAAACCAGTTCCAGCATGACAATTCCCCTGTGCACAAAGCCAGTTCCATGAAGATATTTCCTACATGGGTTTAAGTGAAAGATCTCCTGCTGTAGTGCGCCAACCCTATTGAACACCTTTGGGATGAATGTGAATGCTTACTGCACTCAAAGCCTCCGCACCACACCTACATCAATACCTGACTTTACTAACAACCTTGTGTCTGAATGAGCACAAATCTCCACAAAGTCTAGTGGAACATCTTCACAGAAGAGTGGACATTATTATAACAGTATTTTTTGGATGTCAATACAGAGCCATTCTCAGTTGAAGTGAGTGGCTTCAAAGTAATGAGATCTTTATGAGAGAATATGGATGAATAGGCAGAAGGGGGTCAGGTCCAATGGTATTTTCAGGAGCATGTCTAGCACGGCAGATAGAAAGAAAGTGGGAGAATGAGAGAGAGAGAGAGAGAGAGAGAGAGAGAGAGAGAGAGAGAGAGAGAGAGAGAGAGACCTACTTAAGTCATGTATACAAATGATAGAGATATAAAAGAGCAATTCATTAATAAATGTATAAGTACAAAAGCTTAAAGCTCAACATTATATGTATTACACAACAGTAATTCTAATCATCTTGAAACTAAATCAAACCAAATAAATTCATTTGAATAATTAATTGGATTTAATTGATTCAGTTGTAATTTACAATCGACAAAGAAAGAGTAACAGGTGAGAAAGCAATGTGAATCAGCTCATGAGGATTTTTATGATGACAAACTCTCTGTTCAGCATCAGTTCAACATTTTTGAGGAATAAATGATTGAAGAAACTCCTGACTCTAGCTTGCCACAACACCTGATTTTTCTGAAGTAGTTGAAAAGACGGTTTTGGGCTAATGATAATTTTTCATAGATAACAATTAGTGTTTGACAATCATCATTCTATTAATATATTTCTGTGCTGTGGGTAACATTAGAGTCTTTTCACAAAAGGCGAGTTGATTAAGCAAAGAGTCATGTGAAAAAAAAAAAAAAACATTATAGCCATAATAAAGCATAATACTTTGGATACTTACATTTGGATACTTACATTACTTATATTTAATACTTAAAAAATGTAGAAAAAGTAAATTTGAAGGCAAATACATTTGTACTTTTACTCATGTGAAAGTTTAACGGGAACACTATAACTTTTACTGGAGTAATATTTTACCGAGTGTTTCTCTACTTTGACTCAAGCACATGGCTTGTGTACTTTGTCCACCACTTTTACACACTGCGTAGGATTGGTTTCGAAAAGGTCGTTATGAGGTAGAAGGACATTGAATTTTAGACCCAGCTGTTGGTGGAGTCTTATTTTTAGAAATTCAACTGAATAGAAACATTTTGTATTTGTTTTTAATATCAGAATAAATGTAAAAACCGGAATGCGTAGGGTGGACTTTCGTTTGCGGCTGAACAAACCAATCGATCATTCAAAAAATCATCTTTGAGATTTTATCTTGAAAATTCTCAATTTCTTTGTTCTTTTTTTTTTACAAAAGTAATACGACTTGCAGGAAAGCCGTAATCAGCAATCGTTGGAGGATCTGATGAAATTCCTCTTATCTCCGCTTTGTTTCTCTCGCGTTATTATTTACGCCTGTTTATAAGATTCGGTTCCAGGTGAGAGATTCCAGTGCTGAAAGGGAAAAAACAGACAAGGAGGCAACGCTTCAACGTGAATTGATTTAGGAAGGAGCCCGATGTGGCTGTCACTTTCTCAAGGGCACGAGGGCCGGGATGCTGCGCCGTCCACAGCACATGTTTTATTCGCATCAATTTGGCTTCATTTGGCGGCTTGTTAGTGAGGCCTAGGCGATGGGGGTAAGAGTGAGGGGGTCGTGGGGGGGCAGATGGGGGGGACATACTCACTCTCTCTTCCTCTGGTTTTCTCCTGGCGTTGTGCTGATGCCTGTCGAGGTGCTGACAGGATTTTATTTGGTTAATAGATTCGCTCGATCTGTGAGCCGGCGGCGTATGGAGGCGACTCGCCTCGTAATGCTTTCACACTTTCAGGAGATGCGGTGTAAATTAAAACAGCGTTTCTGACTGAACGCCTCTCTCTTGTTTAACCCACTGAAGGACTTTAACCTGAACACACACACACCCACACACACACACACACACACACACACACACACACACACACACACACACACACACACACACAAACACGCACACATTCACACAGCAGCCATTATAATAAACACACTGAGCTCAACTTGGTGTTTGTCCTGTTTTCTGTGTCACATTATTAGTTGATTTAACAAAAAAGAAACAAAAAGAAAAAATGAGGGGGAATATTTTTACAAGGCACTGTGTTTATATAGTTATGTATTTTTCTTATGTATTATTCTTATTCTATCTGTCATGTTCTCTCAATTTGCTCTGGGTTTTTTTTTTTTTTTTTTTAGAAAATGTTTTAAAAAATATATTCTAGTACATCTTTAAAAAATAATTAAATACAAAATTCATACTTGCCCAATTTTCTCCCCAGTCTAGTCAGAAATAATTCAAAAAGCTTTTATCATTATTATTATTATTATTATTATTATTATTATTATTATTATTATTATTATATACCTCAATTTATTTGCAGCTTACATCAGGAAAATACTAGACTCCTCCACAAACGCTTCCAACCAGGCATGTTCTTCTCTTTTTCAGTTTTTAAAATGATCCATCACTGAACTATAAAACTCAAGAATGCTCTCATATTGTGAAAAAAATGGTGTGCAGACGTTCTAATAAAGAGTTCGGCTTTAACACTGATCTAACACACCTGACCCGGATCATCAGGAGCTCGGAAATGGCATCGGAAAAAATGACAGCTGGGAATCTCAGGCCTTGTTTCATTACTGATTTCATTTGAACACTCATTAGCTCTTCATATAGATAGATAGATATAGATAGATAGATAGATAGATAGATAGATAGATAGATAGATAGATAGATAGATAGATAGATAGATAGATAGATAGATAGATAGATAGATAGATAGATAGATAGATAGATAGATAGATAAAGAGAAAGAGAGAACAGAAAAGCCTTTATTTGTCACATATACATTACAGCACAGTAAAGTTCTTTCTTCACATCTCACAGCTTGCTTGGAAGCTGAGCTTAGACATAAGGTTTAAGGGCCTTGTTCAAGGGCCCCGGAGGGAGAGCTGAAATGTGAGGGGTGTACTCAGTATATCACGGTATCCCACAAAAGTGAGTACACCCCTCACATTTCAGCAACCATTGTAGTATGTCTTCTCAAGGAACAATAATATAAAAATGCATTTTGGATATATTTTAGAGTAGTCAATGTGCAGCTGTGTATTTATGTTGTCTACTGTATGTTGAGTTATTTTTAGAGGACAGAAAATCTATACTACTGTACAAGCTGCACACTGATTACTTTCAAAATTATATCCAAGTTTAATTTCTTTAGTATTGTCCCAGCACCCCTGGAGCACAGAGGGTTAAGGGCCCTCTAGTGGCAGCTTGGTGATACCGGCGCTTCAATCACCAACCTTCTGATAAGTAACCCAGTGGCTTGACCACTGAGCTCCCACACAGTTTATAGGGTTGAGCACACAGGATTGCTGTCATTATAATCAGTGTTCTAAATGACTGCTCTGCTTATAATCAAATGTAACAATAGCAATTTACAGTTACAGTTCATTCAAAGTAAGAGACCTATTAAAAACATTTCCCAATGACCTCACTGAGCTACACAGAGGATTTTATTTGTGTGTGGTGTAACCTATATAGTGAATGTGGTGATTTTGTAAATGGGTCAAAGCACGAGATGATCTTTACAAACTAATGTGAAATTTAACAAAAAAACACCACTAGGAGCTAAGAACAACAGCTTCATTGTTAGTAGAGACTCAGCACAGACACATGTAATTCACACACACAAACACACACACACACAAGATAAATGCAATCTTCTGGCAATGCTTCGTCTCTCTGTGTGATTTTGCTCTGCAACCACCAATGAGGTCTTTAACTGGTCAGTGCTGGTAAGTGAACATGGTAAGAGGTGATAATCCTTGGCTAGGTATGAGGCCTTACACCATGTTCTCAGACTGTTCTTCATCATAACAATGTATGATAACATCCTGTAGCACACACCGTGCACTGAATTATCTATTAAAGAATATATATCTAGCTGAGGACTG
>NC_139584.1:5295956-5410956 GCF_946808225.1 Silurus aristotelis
TCTCCAATCTACACTCCTCTTTATAAGGCAAATAAAGCGTAATTGACTTGATTCCAGTTTCCGACTCTCGATCCGTGCAATAAATTTATACATAAATCTCTATTAAGAATTTACTAACAAACTTTTATTTTTTTTTCATGCTAATTTCAGGGTTTATTATTTTGTTGAAATGTTTAATTATTGTTGGTATTTTTGGCTCAAAAATGTTGAGTTTATAAATAATTAAACAAATATATTTTAATACTCTAAATGATCAGAATGAAGAATATCTATATTTAAATGTATTTTCAACATAGTGATTTTATTAAAATTCTGTTCATTAGTTCATTAATACCAGGTGAGTGTAAGAGCACAATATCATGGACATTTAATATGATTTGGGGAAGGTGAGCTAGTATTCTGTTCTGCTGCATCAGTTGTTCAGTTTAATTTCATTTGGTTCACCTCTATTCTATTCTATTCTATTCTATTCTATTCTATTCTATTCTATTCTATTCTATTCTATTCGATTCGATTCGATTCGATTCGATTCAAATCGATTTGATTCACTTTTGTTGGATTGGATCCTGGTTGATTACGTTTGATTCTGTTTTGTTGGGTTTGATTTAATTTTAATCAATTAATTTCAGCTCACATCAGCTTCCAATCAGTTTCACATTCTTTCATTCCTGTAAATTATGTGAGGAAAATGGTGGCTAAAATAAATGAATGAAAAAAACTAAGAATGTAAATGTTTTGTTAAGGAAGCGAGTTTGTGATTTGCCACACGTCCACTCTCATGTTGTCTTTCTCTTCTCTCGTCTGTCTCAGTCTGTGTTTTCCGTTCACATTAAGTGCGAAGGTGGGTCATGTGTTTCGTCGCCCCGCACAACCGACGATGCCGTGCACTCAGACAGGTACCAGGTGAGACCCCAGGCCACACCTGTACCTTGAAGATTTTGCCAGATCAGTTTCTCTGAAGTAAATGTCAATTGAAAAGGTTTATGAGGAAATTTCATGTTGAAGTGTTGCCCTCTCCTGGCTATTCAATGAAACAGCACTATGCCTTAGTAAAGGCGCCCTGCTCACTTCTATTCCCATTCGAGGACATGATTTGAATATGCAAAAGAGAACAAGATGAGTAGATTTTTTGTTTTATGCTTATTGTTTGTTTGTGTGCTTTTTTTTCCTCGCAGACGTTTTTACGAGTCCGAGCCAACAGACAAACACGACTCAGCGGTACGGAAACCAAATTTCTTAACAAATTTCACACACACACACACACACACACACACACACACACACACACACACACACACACACACACACACACACACACACACACACACTTATTTATTTATGAAAATACTGACATTTATTATTCTAGCAGTTATCATTTTTCTGAATCACAGAGGATTTATGTTTAAATATATTTTTAAACCAGTTTTTCATTTATTTATTTGTTTGCTAATTAGTTAGTTGGTCTATTTACTTGTGTCTGTTAATGAAATTAGATAAACAAATGAACATAAACGCTCATAAACAAATAAATAAATAAATAAATAAATAAATAAATAAATAAAGTACATGTGAAATGTTTAAAAAAGTCTTTTTTGGTTCTTGAGGCATGTACTTTTTGTTTGTATGCCACATACAAGGTCACTAAATGGCATTAATTTCCAGGAAACCTTTATATTTAGAGAACATTCTGACTATTATATACATGTAAGTTAAATGGTAAAAGGAAAACTGATCCTGCATGGATTCTATTCCACACTTCAACACCATGCAGTTCTGTCTGGACTGCGGCTCAGTGGCTCAGTGGCTCACCGACTTCTGTACATTCATACATTTGTTTGGTCAAAGTAATTAAATGACCTTGTTTGCTGCATATAAACAAAAGGAACATGCATCTGTGTCTCAAAAAGCTTAAAAGACTCATGTTTCCAGACGAACAGGCTCTATATACAGTGGTGTGTAAAACTGTTTTGGCCCCTTCCTGCACTTTAGCTGCTGCACAACAATCACTAATGGAGAAAAAAAAAGCTTATACGTGTGTAGAACTGATAGTAGTGTGAGGCGAGCAGTGACTGCTGGGACGGGGATTTGTGTAGGGGCGGGGTTTTGGAAAAATAGTATAAACATTTTATTGCTCTTTGAGTTTTTTTTGCTCTTTTGTATTTGCTATTTCTGGTTCTGGTGTAGTGCTTTTTGAGATTTTTTTGTTTGGTTTATTTTTTTGGCAGTTTTTCTTTTGTAATGCTCATTGAATATTTATTTCTTTGTAATTTTTTTTGTGGGTTCTTTTTTTGAATGCTCATTAAAAATGTGGCATATATTTGGTATTTCCAGTTTCTTTGTTTTTGTGCTCTTTAAGAATTTGTGGTATGTTTTTGGTATTTCTTTTGATTGTGCTTTTTTTATTTGTATTTTATTTTAGTATTTATGGTTCTTTTTTTGAAAGTGCTCTTTAAGAATTGTTTAAAAATGTATTTTCTTTTATTTAAAGTGTCAAATTTTGTGTTGTTTTAGTATTAGTCCAGCTTATTTAAACAAACATACACTTTTTTTTTCCTAAGCTGGCCATAATCATTCCTAACTGCATGCAACAGATTTATTCGATGGCTTGTATCTAAATAAAGTATACGGGTAAATTCCAGCTAAATTGAGACGTATTAATGCCTTTAAAGTGCATATCTACAGTCACAAAATTCGTCTTCTGACAACAAACAAACACTGGCATCATTCTAGAAACAGAAATGGCTGGATACAGAGATTTGAGAGTTTGCTCAGATTCCAAGCCGTTATTTTCTTATTTGTATATGTATATAAACTCAGCAAATGGACGATAAGATTATATATATATATTTTGTCACACAGTGTTTTATTCATCCGATTCATTCCTGTTTTAATGTCTTTGTTCTTCATTATTTCTGTACAATCAGCTATTTCCCTAATTTGAATCAGAATAATATTAATGTTAATAATCATGATGAAACAAAACATTAAACAATGAACAAATACTATCTACTAAACACTCACGTTGACTGTCACATTGTTTATTTTTTCTTATTTTTGTGAAAAGCTCGCATCGGGAAGATGAAGAGGAGGAAAGTGGAGGAAGAGCAGGTACAACACAAACATATTTCCCATTATAATAAAAAAAAGGCTTTAAAAAAAAGGAATAAAATTATTAAAAAACAGATGATAAATGATTGTAAGAAATGAAACACTACATGTTGGGTTGTTGCAGGAAAATAATATAATAGTAGCCTCATTATACTTCATTAAAATTTGATAAGAAACAAATTTTTTTTTTTTTTATGTTTTATTTGTTTATAGTTAAAGTCCTGGAAACTCTAATACTCTAATAATATTAACTATATTAATCCGTTAAGTGTGTGTGTGTGTGTGTGTGTGTGTGTGTGTGTGTGTGTGTGTGTGTGTGGTTGTGTACAGAGAGACAGTGCGTGTTTGGAAAACGGATCAGTGGCAGCAGTAGGAACAGGAGACGAGTGGACGAACGAGTGGAGTGAGAAGAGGAGAGTACATGTGGTGTCCATCCTGACCGGATTCAGAGGTAAACAACCAGACACACACACACACACACACACATACAGTGAGGAAAATAAGTATTTGAACACCCTGCTATTTTGCAAGTTCTCCCACTTAGAAATCATGGAGGGGTCTGAAATTGACATCGTAGGTGCATGTCCACTGTGAGAGACATAATCTAAAAAAAAAAATCTAGAAATCACAATGTATGATTTTTTAACTATTTATTTGTATGATACAGCTGCAAATAAGTATTTGAACACCTGTCTATCAGCTAGAATTCTGACCCTCAAAGACCTGTTAGTCTGCCTTTAAAATGTCCACCTCCACTACATTTATTATCCTAAATTAGATGCACCTGTTTGAGGTCGTTAGCTGCATAAAGACACCTGTCCATCCCATACAATCAGTAAGAATCCAACTACTAACATGGCCAAGACCAAAGAGCTGTCCAAAGACACTAGAGACAAAATTGTACACCTCCACAAGGCTGGAAAGGGCTACGGGGAAATTGCCAAGCAGCTTGGTGAAAAAAGCAGGGAGTGTGGGATGAGTAAGATGTAAGTGTGATGAGTTAGATGTGAGTGTGGGAGTGTAGGATGAGTTAAATGTAAGTGTGATGAGTTAGATGTGAGTGTGGGAGTGTGGGATGAGTAAGATGTAAGTGTGATGAGTTAGATGTGAGTGTGGGAGTGTAGGATGAGTTAGATGTGAGTGTGGGAGTGTGGGATGAGTTAGATGTAAGTGTGATGAGTTAGATGTGAGTGTGGGAGTGTGGGATGAGTTAAATGTGAGTGTGGGATGAGTTAGATGTAAGTGTGATGAGTTAGATGTGAGTGTGGGAGTGTAGGATGAGTTAGATGTAAGTGTGGGAGTGTAGGATGAGTTAGATGTGAGTGTGGGAGTGTGGGATAAGTTAGATGTAAGTGTGATGAGTTAGATGTGAGTGTGGGAGTGTGGGATGAGTTAAATGTGAGTGTGGGATGAGTTAGATGTAAGTGTGATGAGTTAGATGTGAGTGTGGGAGTGTAGGATGAGTTAGATGTAAGTGTGGGAGTGTAGGATGAGTTAGATGTGATTGTGGGAGTGTGGGATGAGTTAGATGTAAGTGTGATGAGTTAGATGTGAGTGTGGGAGTGTAGGATGAGTAAGATGTAAGTGTGATGAGTTAGATGTGAGTGTGGGAGTGTAGGATGAGTTAGATGTGAGTGTGGGAGTGTGGGATGAGTTAGATGTAAGTGTGATGAGTTAGATGTGAGTGTGGGAGTGTGGGATGAGTTAAATGTGAGTGTGGGATGAGTTAGATGTAAGTGTGATGAGTTAGATGTGAGTGTGGGAGTGTAGGATGAGTTAGATGTAAGTGTGGGAGTGTAGGATGAGTTAGATGTGAGTGTGGGAGTGTGGGATAAGTTAGATGTAAGTGTGATGAGTTAGATGTGAGTGTGGGAGTGTGGGATGAGTTAGATGTAAGTGTGATGAGTTAGATGTGAGTGTGGGAGTGTGGGATAAGTAAGATGTAAGTGTGATGAGTTAGATGTGAGTGTGGGAGTGTAGGATGAGTTAGATGTGAGTGTGGGAGTGTGGGATGAGTTAGATGTAAGTGTGATGAGTTAGATGTGAGTGTGGGAGTGTGGGATGAGTTAGATGTAAGTGTGATGAGTTAGATGTGAGTGTGGGAGTGTGGGATGAGTTAGATGTAAGTGTGATGAGCTAGATGTGAGTGTGGGAGTGTAGGATGAGTTAGATGTAAGTGTGATGAGTTAGATGTGAGTGTGGGAGTGTAGGATGAGTTAGATGTAAGTGTGATGAGTTAGATGTGAGTGTGGGAGTGTAGGATGAGTTAGATGTGAGTGTGGGAGTGTGGGATGAGTTAGATGTAAGTGTGATGAGTTAGATGTGAGTGTGGGATGAGTAAGATGTAAGTGTGATGAGTTAGATGTGAGTGTGGGAGTGTAGGATGAGTTAGATGTAAGTGTGATGAGTTAGATGTGAGTGTGGGAGTGTAGGATGAGTTAGATGTAAGTGTGATGAGTTAGATGTGAGTGTGGGAGTGTAGGATGAGTTAGATGTGAGTGTGGGAGTGTGGGATGAGTTAGATGTAAGTGTGATGAGTTAGATGTGAGTGTGGGAGTGTGGGATGAGTAAGATGTAAGTGTGATGAGTTAGATGTGATTGTGGGAGTGTGGGATGAGTAAGATGTAAGTGTGATGAGTTAGATGTGATTGTGGGAGTGTAGGATGAGTTAGATGTAAGTGTGATGAGTTAGATGTGAGTGTGGGAGTGTAGGATGAGTTAGATGTGAGTGTGGGAGTGTGGGATGAGTTAGATGTAAGTGTGATGAGTTAGATGTGAGTGTGGGAGTGTGGGATGAGTTAGATGTAAGTGTGATGAGTTAGATGTGAGAGTGGGATGAGTTAGATGTCAGTGTGGGATGAATTACTGTAGATGTTTTGGCCAAAAAAATTCTGCTGCATCTTAATTTTCTTGTAAGAAAATTATGGATTTATTCAATTATTTCAATTTATTCAAATATTTAAACTCATAATATTTAATCTCATATATTTAATCAGTATAATTGTTTTATACTCTCTCTCTCTCTCTCTCTCTCTCTCTCTCTCTCTCTCTGTCTCTCTCTCTCTCTCTCTCTCTCTATCGCTCTCTCTTACTCACTTTTTGGTTTAATCATTTTCTTTCTCTACATCATTTTTTGTCTCACATTTAACTCAGTATTTTTTTATCTTTTATATCTTTATTTCTAACATTTCATTACTCTGTATCTCTCTGTTGCTTTTTGACTCACCCTCTTTTGCGTCATCTGTTTTTTTTATCGGTCTCAAGTTTTCTGCCTCTGTCTGACTTTTAAACATTCATCTCTCTCTTTCTCTCTCTTTCTAACTCATT
This sequence comes from Silurus aristotelis, assembly GCF_946808225.1. NCBI lineage: Eukaryota > Metazoa > Chordata > Actinopteri > Siluriformes > Siluridae > Silurus > Silurus aristotelis. The sequence continues at coordinate 5,302,392 of NC_139584.1, forward strand.
CTCTCTCTCTCTCTCTCTCTCTCTCTCTCTCTCTCTCTCTCTCTCTCTCTCTCTCTCTCTCTCTCTCTTTCTCTGTCTATTTTTCTTGGGCTCACTCTCTCTTAGCTTTTTGGTTTGGATGTTATAAATCAAGTTATAATCCGCTAAATGTATGAAAGACAGATGGTGTCTCACTGTGCTTCTTTCTTTCTTTCTGTGTCTCTCTGCATGTCTGTCTGTGTCTCTCTCTCTCTCCCTCTCTCTCTCACTCTTACTCCCAGGTTTAGTAAACAGCGCTTCAAAGGAGCAGCAGGACAGTGATGTGGATTTGGACGTAGACGGAGACGATACTCAGAGTTATGGCCGAGCACAGTATCCTTCACATTACACTGCAGGAAGGAGGAAAGGAAAGGAAAGGAAAGGAAAGGAAAGGAAAGGAAAGGAAAGGAAAGGAAAGGAAAGGAGAAGGAAAGGAAAGGAAAGGAAAAATTAATGAACTATGGAAGGAGCAAGGACGAGCAGAAAGAGGAAAGAGAGGAAGGAAAGAAAGAAAATGGAGGGAAAATATAAAAGGTAGGATGGAAAAAGAATTAAAGTGAAAAAGATGAAGGAAGAAAAAAAGAATGAAAATGAAAGGGTGAAATGAAAACATTTTGAATAAAAAGTGAAAGGGATGAAGGAAGAATAAAAGCATTGAAAGTAAAAGAAAGCAAGGAATGGTAAAAGAATGAAACTGAAAGTAAAGAGAAAAATTCGAAAGAATAAAAGAAATATAGTAGAAATAGGAGAAATGGAAATGGAAAGTAAAAGTGGATAAAGAAGAAGGAGAAGAAGGAGGAGAAGAAGGGGGGAGGATGATACAGTGTGAACCTAAGCTGTGTATAAGGTAAAGGCTGCTGATTGGGTGATGTAAGAAGACTGTTTTAAAGAATATGTTGAGTTAGCTTTAAACTGGACACATTTAACTTCCTGTTCCTGAGCTCCCACTTTTAGATACTCCGAGACAGACGTGATCCCAAGTGCAGGAGACGCCGAAGACGGAGAGACACTCTTAAAGTGCGAGCCTGTCTCATTTACTAGAACTGCTCTTACTAATCACCACTAATACAAATAATCACAATTAATTACTCATACTAATCACTACTACTGCAACTAAGCACTGCTACTCAGACTAATCACTACTAATCACTGCTACTCAGACTAATCACTACTACTCAGACTCATCACTACTAATCACTACTACTCCGACTAATCACTACTACTCCGACTAATCACTACTAATCACTACTACTCAGACTAATAACTACTAATCACCACTACTGCAACTAATCACTACTATTCCGACTAATCACTACTACTCCGACTAATCACTACTAATCATTACTACTCCGACTAATCACTACTACTGCAACTAATCACTACTACTGCAACTAATCACTGCTACCAAGACTAATCACTACTACTCCAACTAATCACTACTACTCCGACTAATCACTACTAATCATTACTACTCCGACTAATCACTACTACTCCTAATCACTACTACTGCAACTAATCACTACTACTCCGACTAATCACTACTAATCATTACTACTCTGACTAATCACTACTACTGCAACTAATCACTACTACTCCAACTAATCACTGCTACCAAGACTAATCACTACTACTCCAACTAATTACTACTACTCCGACTAATCACTACTACCGCAACTAATCACTACTACCGCAACTAATCACTACTACTCCAACTAATCACTACTACCGCAACTAATCACTACTACTCCAACTAATCACTACTACTCCAACTAATCATTACTACTCCAACTAATCACTGCTACCAAGACTAATCACTGCTACCAAGACTTATCACTACTACTCCAACCAATTACCATTGCTTAAGAAATTCAAATGTACATTATTTTAATACAGATATTTTAAACTGCATAATTTCTCTTTGTTTTTGTCTCGGATTTTGTTTGTAAGTAGGGAAGCAGCGAGTCGACTTTCTCCAGAACTCAGCAGGTGGTCCACAGCAGGTGAGAAAAATGGTCTTTGAATAATTAACACTGCAAAGATACAAAGGACTAAAATATAATAATCAATGTGTTAAAAAAATTATATACATAATAAATAGTAATAAAAAGATGTTCGTTCCTTCCATCCACTTTCCTTTTTTTCTTCCCTTAGCCTACCATTTTTTTCCTTCTACCTTCATTCTTTTAATTCACTTTCCTTTTTTTCTTTAACTTTCTATCTTTTTTGTTGCTTTCCTTCCTTTCCTTGTTTCCTTAATTCCTTCCTCCTCCATTCCTTCGTTCCTTTTCTCTTTCTTTCTTTCTTTCTTTCTTTCTTTCTTTCTTTCTTTCTTTCTTTCTTTCTTTCTTTCTTTCTTTCTTTCCTTCCTTCCTTCCTTTCTTCCTTCCTTCCTTCCTTCCTTCCTTCCTTCCTTCCTTCCTTCCTTCCTTCCTTCCTTCCATGTCATACTTTTAATCTGTTTACAATTAAGGTTGTGAGACGAGTTCCTGTGTTTGTTATATCAGTTATAAACATGGCTACCATTCCCTCCTTGACTTCTCTTTTTGTCTAAAAAGATACTGCTTTAGTGCTTTCTGACTGTTTCCCATTGTTCCCTGTTTGTTTTGTGTATTTATGTATTAAATAAAAATTGTGGACCAAGTTTTAGGCTGATTTAGATTAATTATTCATAGATCGAGACTTTAAAAAACATTTGTATGTCGCTCTGGAAAAGGACGTCTGCTAAATGCCATAACAGTAAAGTAAAAATAAATGTTTACCAAAGTCCTGACACTGGAGACCCATGTTAAACAAGCATCTAGTCAATTTAAGAAAACTTCACTGTGTCAGTTATTGCACAATTTTCTGTTAAGAAGCTGTTGCTATAGAAACAGTAATGTACAGTATTAAAATTAGTGCATTAATGTGTGTGTGTGTGTGTGTGTGTGTGTGTGTGTGTGTGTGTGTGTGTGTGTGTGCGTGCGTGCGTGCGTGCGTGTGTAGAAACACCATCTACAAGTAATGAAGACCACAGCAGGCCAGATGTCAGTATGAATGTCTCTCCAGCTTGCAGGAGCTGTCAGTTTGAGCTGTGAGTAAACTTTTTCCTGCATCATTACACACTCGCTGATGCAACTCCTGACACACTGTTTTCTATAAACACAGACAAAACACCTGCAGCCCCAGTTTAGCTTTAGTTCAGGGTCAGTGTGTTGGGGGTTGTGACCTGCAGTATCAAGACAGAGCTTTAAATATGAGCTCCTTCTGCTGTGAGAGAAAGCTGTGGAAGCTCAAATCTTTTGATTCCATTGGCCACATGGTTTGGTTGGGGTCATTCAGTGACCTTCAGCGCAGGCTAGTTGCGACAAAGGAGGATTTGAATATAATTATATAATAATAAACAATCAATTAAAATGTGCACACATGTATGATGTAGTTTTACTGACAAGAACTGTACAAAATTACTGATATGTTAATGAACTTAACATAACTAGAAGTTGTTTGTGTGGAAATAGTGTTACTGAGACATGATGCAAAACTAGAGGCTGAATACTCATCCTTTCCCCAGAAATCATTATTCATTTATTTATTTATTCATTCATAACTCTTACAAATTTTAGTAAAAGTACTGAGAGAGCTGGTGAGGCAAGGCAAGGCAAGGCTGAACAGGAAAAGGTCACTTTGTAATTACACAGAGAGACAGAGTTAAGTCCCAAATCCTCTTCTGGACCTAGAGACAAAACCATTTTCTGATTATGTGGTTATGTAGCAAAACGTGCTTGTGTAATATTTTTGTCTTGTTTCTTTTTTAAACGGGCTCTTTATTACCTGTGTGTGTATTAGTGGTCGTGCTGTTAGTTATTTTACTGCTCATAAAAAAATGCATATACTCTGAATTCACTCAGCTTCGCTAATGAACAAAACTCAAACTCTAATACTGATACTATACTATTAAAAGTCAAGGAGTCCAAATAATATTTCATTCAGAGTGGAAGAATCCCAACAACATTTATTCCGAAAATTTATTTTAATGACAACGGGAATGAAAAAAGTTTATGTTTGTCATTGATAAAATCAATATGTATAAATATCAATTAAGAAAATAATAGTCGATGATCTTCCCGTGGGCTCACCACCTGCAGGAGGGACCGTAAGGGACGGTGCTGTGAGGATTGGGCGGCAGTCGAAGGCGGGGGCCTGCTTAGACTGCTGCCCCCGCGGCCCGAATTACGGATAAGCGGGAGAAAATGAATGAATGAATGAATAGTCGATGATTTTATTATGTCTGTGATTCCAATACAAGTCCAGATACAGTAGACAAGAGTTTTGAGGTTAAAGAAAGTTAATTGTTAAATGTCATCTTTCCCCCCAGCGTTTTTATCCCGATTTAAATGTTTGAACTTGAAGGACACTCTGATGCGACGTCCAGTATTTTTTAAACGGTGATCATTCAATGTTTATAAGTTTATGGAATGAGATCTATCAGTGTGATTTTGCTGACATTAGACAAGTTTATAGAGACAAGATGTGTTTGATATCTTTATTAGGAATGTCAGTGAACAATTTAGACAAAAAAAATAATTGTGTGTGTGTGTGTGTGTGTGTGTGTGTGTGTGTGTGTGTGTGTGTGTGTGTGTGTATGTTTCAGGTCACCTGGTGACTCTTTTAACACACTGGAAGCTTTAAAGTCACGGATCCGAGACCTGGAGAAGCAGCTGACTCGAGGAGACCGGATCAAATGTCTGATCTGCATGGTGAGGCTGTGAGGTTATGAAACAGTCTTGTTTTTTTTATTTAAATTTATGGCATTTGGCAGACGCCCTTATCCAGAGCGATTACAACTCAGTAGTTAAGGGTTTTGGGCCTTGCTCAAGGACCCAGCAGTGGTAGCTTGGTGGTGCTGGGTTTTAAACCCATGACCTTTCGATCCAGGGTGCAATGCCTTAAACACTGCCTTAATCACCTTCTTACCACCTACTACATCCTTCAGTGTCGTTTATTTCTTTTCTATGAATTCACTTATTCTTTATTCATTTTACTTATATTCCATCCAGTATATTCCTTTGTTGACTTAAAATGAATCATTATTCATTATTTGTCCATTCATTTTGTTCTTTATTAAAACAACAAAGCTTGTTCTTTTAGTGTAGAAAAACCTGCACTGTCACTCTCGAAACAGGACTCTGTCCTGCACTGTCACTCTTGGCCCAGGTGAGAAAACGGTTCCAGCTAGTTTGGTCCTGATTGCAGTACGACCGGAGGTAGCGTCCTAGCTCCTGTATCTTCCGCTCCGTTTGCCTGTTGGTCTGAGGATCATATCCAGATGACAGGTTACTGTGACCCGGGGCCGGAGCCGGAAGAACGCCTTCCACACATGGGATGTAAACTGGGGTCCCCGGTCGGACACGTTTTCCTCAGGAAAATGTGATGGAACAGCAACTCTGCGGTCTCTAGAGCTGTGGGCAGGCCATGGAGGGGAACCAGCTTGCAGGCTTTTTAAAAGTGGTCCACAGCCACTAGGATGCAGGTGTTACCGTCCGAGTTGGGCAGGTCCGTAATGAAATCTATCCCCAGGTGTGATTACAGCTGCTGCAGAATTGGCAGGGGGACCAGCTTTCCTGCGGGTAAGTGTCGTGGGGTTTTGGATATGGCACAGACAGAGCAGCCTGATGGCATGAACAGGAAATTCACGTCCTTCCTTCTGGGCACCCCACTGGGGTTGGCTCTCCCTGCACCACGGCCCAAATCTCCTCCTCCAACTCCCAGATGATGGGGCTGAGGGTTAGCTTGGGAGGAACGATGGGTTCAGGGTCTGTGGGTTTGTCGGGGTTATGAATCCGGGACAGGACATCTGCCTTGCTGTTCTTGCAGCCCGGATGGTAGGTAATGGTGAAATAGAAGTGGGTGAAAAACAGGGCCCATCTGGCTTGTCGGGGGTTCAAACGCTTGGCTTCTCACAGGTATTGGAGCTTCTTATGGTCCGTGATGACTGTAAAGCGGTGGGCCACCCCCTCCAGCCAGTAACGCCACTCCTCGAGCGCCAGTTTGATGGCCAGGAGTTCCCGGTTCACAATGTTGTAATTCTGTTCCGCAGAGAAGAGCTTCCTCGAGAAGAAGGCGCAGGGGCGGAGCCATGGCAGGTTCCCCCCGATGCCGGTGGAGAAGGCGTCTACCTCCACAATGAATGGGAGCCATCAGGATCAGGGTGTCGTAGGAGGGGGGTTGACACTGAACCACCTCTTCAGTTCCTGGAAGGCCTCCTCAAAGAGTTTCCCTACAGGAGAGAGGTAATCAGGGCGGTGACCAGACTGAAGCCCTTGATTACCCGGGGAAAGAAGTTGGCGAATCCTAGAAAGCATTGGAGCTCCTTGGTAGTGCTCGGACGGAGCCGGTCCCGCACTGCCTTCACCTTCCCCTGGTCCATCCGTATACCTGACAAGCTGATCACATATCCTGGAAACTGCACTTCCAGCCAGTGGAACTCACACTTCTCTAGATTGAGATAGAGGTTATGTTCCTGTAGGAGAGTCGCTGCCTGCTTAATAAATACGTGATGATTGGTACTCCGGGGGAACCTCCACCTCCTGGGAGTTATTAGGGTTTTCCACGTGTGTGGCCGCTAGGGGAATCAGGGTTGGACATGGACAGGGTAGGTGGTGTAGACAGTGCTCCCTGCACTGGTGGCTCCACTTGAGGATGTCACAGGGGTTCCAAGAGAACTTTGGAGAGTGTTGTGCCAGCCAGGGATGCCCCAGAATGATACTCACCGTAGAGTTCTCCAGGATGAGAAACAGGATCTCCTCGTGGTGGAACAGGCCAACATGGAGAATGACCACCGGGGCACAGTACTTCACCCAACCATGCCCTAAGGGTCTCCCTTGGATGGTTTGAACCGCCAGTTCCTGTGTCCCTCTCTCCCGGCGCAACTAAAGCTGTTCTAGGTAGTTCTGGGAGATGAAGTTGCTCCCGGAGCTGGAATCTACCAGGGCAGAGACCAGAAGGGAGAGCATGGGGGTTATTAGTGTGACCGGGAGCTTAGATATGTGGGTGATTTCTGTGGTGAAGTCGACAGTACTCACCGCCGGGCGTGGGGGTTGGGCCAGACACTGGGGAATGAAGTGCCCGTGCTCACCACTATACAGGCAGGCTCCGCCCGTGAGGCAACACTCTCTCTCTTCTTGATCCGCTGAGATCCGACTTGCAAGGGCTTGGGTTACGGAGTAGAAGAGACGCAGTGTGGAGGGGTAGGTTCTGTCTCAGAGAAACGACAAGCTGCCAGCCTTTGGGAAATGCGGATGGACCACTGAATGAAGGCTTTCTATCCCATTGTGTCATCATAGATGGCCATAGCCAGCTTAATGTCTGGGTTTAAACCTTGGTGGTATGCCCCGAGGGGAGCAGTTTCGTTCCAGCCACTGCTGGCTGCTTGGGTGCAGAAGTGGAGGCTGTATTCCGAGAGCAGGAAAGATCCTTGGCGCAGGTTAAATAGCTGATCTGCTGTGGTGAAGGCCTCAGTGGCGGTGCAGAAAACCTCTGCGAAGTGGTTTGTGAATAGTGCATATGACGTGGTTTTGGCGATATTGGCGCTCCATATCGCCCTCATCCAGTACAGAGCCTTCCTGGTGAGTAAGGAAATCAGGAACGCTACCTTGGATCGATCAGTGGGAAACTTGTGCAGTTGCATTTCTATGTAGAGGTTGACCTGCAGGAGGACGCCATTGCACTTGGCCGCGTCTCCGGAATATGAAGACGGAAGAGTCATCGGGCTGCTGGAGGCGGTATGTGAAACCACGCTGGTGGAGGCCAGCGCGAAAGCCTCCTGGAAAGTGGTGGCGAGTTTCTTGATGGGATCCGAGATGGAAACCAGCTGTGGATCCATCGAGGTAAGTTGACGGTTACAGGTCCGATATTCTGTCACGCTCGGATCAGGAGTCGGAGACCAGAATGCAGCCAACACGCTTTATTTGCTTTAAAACAGGAGCTTAGGTAGAAGCACAGACCGGAAAATGGGTATAATCTGGAACATGGGAAGTCCAGGAATGATCTCTTGAGTGAACTGTAGATCAGACGGTGATTGAGTGAGAACGGGGGCCTTATAAGGGGGAGAGTAGATTGGAGACAGGTGAAGGTGATTAGTAGGAAGGCGAGGCGCTGCGAGTGTGCCGAGGGCAGGGGGGAGGCGTGGCTGGCCCTGACATGCACTCAGAAATCGAGTATTTTTCTTATAGATGAGTTTTGTAGCTTTCATCATTTTAAACAGATGTTACAGATATTCTCGACTGCTTCACTGTTCACTGATTTTTGCAGGACTCGTATATGATACCGCTGGCTTCGATCCAGTGTTGGCACGTGCACTGTGAGGAGTGCTGGCTCCGTACACTGGTGAGACACACACATTAACAAATACACAAATTGAAACATTGTGTCTTGATGTGTAATAACTGCAGTATAGGCAAAACAACTTATTCCAGCTTATTGCATTATTACAGTATATAAATCTTCCTGAAATCATTCTAATTTTATGAAAGGAAAGCTAAAGTAAATCATGTGTTCGCAGGGAGCGAAGAAGCTGTGTCCTCAGTGTAACACCATCACTTCACCGGGTGACCTGCGGCGTGTGTATTTGTGACAAGGGCATGATAAGGCATCAGACACCATCCACAGCAACCACGACATGAAGATGGCATTTTTACTGGACTTCGATTAAGAACACTTCTTCATTATTCATGCTGTCACACTCCAGTGTATTGAAAATGAATAGTAGTTATTGTTTTGTGTTTCATTATAGGGTCATATTCACAGATTTGACAGGTGTAAGCACCGTTCAGAGGTTAAATGACATTTTTTGCTTCGCATTTGTGGGCAGAGTTTTTTTTTATCAGAGGAGTGTTTTAGTTATGCCAAATTCAACCACCTATGAGAAAATACAAGGCATTTTTTTTGCATGATTTCGGCTTGAGTGATTAGTGGTGTTCAATCCAGCACAACCATCTGAAAGTGATTTAACTATAATATTTCCTACCGGAAATATTATTCAGGCAAAAAATTATGCAAATATGTTCATGAACGCTATGAATATTCATATACGGACAAAAAAAGCATGTAATTATGACACTATTCATTAATAGATAATATTAATAATATAAAATATAAAAATAATAATATAAAAATATATTCATATAAATTATATATATATATATATATATATATATATATATATATATATATATATATATATATATATATATATATATATATAAATTGATGAAGGAACTTCCTTTTACCTACATTTAACACCAGAAGAGGGAACAAAATTGATCAAACAAAACGATAAAAGCATCAGAGCACAATAATGAAGCAAAATGACTGATCAAGCATTGTTTTGTGATGAATGATGCACGTAGAAGCGATTTTGTTTAATTACACCTGTGAATTATGTGATAATTACAATTTGAATAATTCATGCAGAGACATTACTATGAGATGAGATATATCGCCATATATCTCATTTATATATATTCTTTTTATTCCCTTATTTTTAAATCAACTCTTGCTTGTTTGCTATTTAAAAAAAAAAAGTATTTTTTCAGTCAATATTTTCTCTTCTTGATTTTTTAAAAGGTCAGCGTTTGCTTGGAAAGACATTAAAAACCTCAGTCTCACACTTTTAGTCAACATAAATGAAACTACATGCAGGTGAATAAAAAAAAAAAAAAAAAAAATCCACTGAAGCAGCTGCGCAACCCGACTTTGAACACCAGGAACATTTCTCAAGCCAAAATCGATTTAATTTCACGTTACAGCAAAGAAACAACTCCATTTTCACACAACACAAAGACCAATAGATGCAAATGCAAGTAAACAATCTTTATCAATCTAAAGTGAACAAAATTTAAAAGAAGTAGTAAATCTATTGGTCAGGAAACAGAATAGTTCTACAAATTACAGGTCAAATATCAACCAGCAGATACTGTTTATATACTATATGATTGAGTGTGAGTGATTAAACACATATGCATTTACATTTACACCATTTAACAGATGCCTCTTTTCCAGAGCGAAGAATAAAAGTGCTTTGAATTCTTGCTATCTGCATCGTACCACTAAGATACCATCTGCAACCTGATACATGAAGATACCATCAACGTAAAAATCTGTTAAGAGAAATTATAGCATTTTTTAAACAAACAGGGAAAATGTGTTAGTTCAAGTGTTTCAGGAAGAGGTCCTCTGCCGTTGTTTGAAGTTTAGCATTGACCCAGTTGTTCGGACATCTATGGGGAATTTCATTCCACCACCTCAAAGACAGAACTGAAACAGTTTTGATTTATATACCTTTCTCTTACCCTGAGAGATGGTGGGAGCAGTCGAGCAGTGCTCAGAAGGAGCATGGTGCAGTGCAGTGATCAGAGCTTAATGCACTCAATCCGAAGCTGGGTGAGCTGCAGTGTGTAGGAAATGTGGTCTGTGGCAGCCATGTTGTATTGTCACAGTGTTTTCTCGGAAATTAAGTGACTTGGCATCAAACCTGTGATCTCTGAAAATGACCCTTTATGAATGCGCACACACACACACACACACACACACACACACACACACACACACACACACACACACACACACACACACTCTCTTTCTCTCTCTCTCTCTCTCTCTCTCTCTCTCTCTCTCTCTCTCTCTCTCTCTCGATCTCTCTTTTGATGTAAATATATTAACCAGAGAACTTGTACATTTGTATGTTTAATAACTTTTGTAATTTAATACGTCAAATAGATTTTTGGGGACCTTTACGACTCAACATGAGCTTGTGACTGTAGAGTAAGATTTTAGTCACAGTCATTTTACTATCATTCATTAGCACATTTGAGTAAAAACAGGATACTAAACATTTAGATCATCAGATTAGATTGTTATCCGATAATTATTATTAGGATGTTTTGAAATTCTTCCAACAGTTAAAAGACTAAAATAAAGGGGTTTTGGACCCAACTGAACCCTGGGATATGCTCCTGTTTAGCAAATGAAGGTGAAGAAATCTCAGATTGTTATTCTATATATATATATATATATATATATATATATACACTTTAAGCATTTGTTTTCTTTTAAATGCGTATCCTGGTAGCCTTACGACCCAATTAAGATGACACCCGAATATTTACTCCTTTCTTCTTCATTGTATGATATTACTAGCAATCTTGAGCTCAGAGTGTTCAAATTGAGAGCTAAAAATGAGAGCTAATCAAGTGAGTCACAGTGGAAGCCACGTGGAGGTCACGAGTCTGACAAGATGGACGACGTTGAAGACGAGGCCAGGTAGCGGAGCCAAGATTCTCAGCAGAGACTTAACTGAGGAAAAATTTACAAACAAACCAGCTCTGAGCCCATGACTAAATATCGTAACTACGCTTTGTTACTTATTTCAAACATAAGATGTGAGTTTTCTTGAGTACGGCGTGTAGCGCTATAGTTTTGTTCATGTATGTACTGAACGTTGGAGCGATTAAGCACTTTTAATAGTTTTAATCTGATATTAATGACATGTAAATAAACATGCACATGTTTCATCAGAGCAGTGGTGTTTATTTGTGATTCTTTGTGCCTGTGTGTTTCTCAGTTGAATAGCTTTTTATTAATGCGCTCTTTCAGATACATTATCAGTGCCGCTTCTATAGCAACTGGCAGGGACTGGCACAGGTGACACGTCATATAAACATTAACACGTGACACTGGTGGAAGGAGTCCTCAGTGTCAGTGTTTATGATACAGGTAAAGATGTAGTGTGTATGGGGTGTGTGTGTGTGTGTGTGTGTGGGGGGGGGGGGGTTGGTTGGATAAGCTCTCGTGCTTGGTAATGCTCTGTCATTTAATCCCATGATTGAGAACAGCTCACTCACCTGCTGAAGTTATATAAGAAAAGGACATGATCCAATGAGACCTGACCTCTGAAAGAAAGAAAGAAAGAAAGAAAGAAAGAAAGAAAGAAAGAAAGAAAGAAAGAAAGAAAGAAAGAAAGAAAGAAAGAAAGAAAGAAAGAAAGAAACAGACAGACAGACAGACAGACTGATGACCAAGTCCATAGAGCTGGAAAATCCCTCCCACAGACAGACTGACACTGTTAGTTAGTTAGTTAGTTAGTTAGTTAGTTAGTTAGATAGATAGATAGATAGATAGATAGATAGATAGATAGATAGATAGATAGATAGATAGATAGATAGATAGATAGATAGATAGATAGATAGATAGATAGATAGATAGATAAGCTTAGAGAAATACAGTGCTGTTATAAATGTCTGGGTTCTGATTGGCTCGAACATCCAGGAGGCGGGCTTATTGTGGTTGTAAATAAGATGAGCATTAAGTCTGAGGGTTACTCACACAAACACACACACAGACAAACTGCACCTGCACAACACTGACAAGGTAAGAAGTGTAATCTTATACTCATTTTTATATCAAACCCCTTTGATTACACTATATAATGTCTTCATGATGATGATGATAATAATACTACTACTAATAATAATAATACCTGTGTGCTGTATGGTTGAATACATAGCACATGTTTATCTGGACTACATTATCATGAAACCTACAAATATTTTTTTCAAAGCCTTATCACTTTATAAGAACAACAATAGTACGAAAACATCTAAAATAATTGAATTTCTCAACTTAGTCTATTGTCGTAACAGTGTCATAATAGAATAAAGAGGTCACTCGGCTACTTCTGCTGCCTTGCCGGTCTCTAATCCTCTCTGTTAACCCAACTTGACTCCTTAAGTATGTTTTAAACTGCATTGTGGATCAATGTGATTTTATAGGGCATGCTATGTCTGGTGATTGGACACCCCTCTATGTTTCTGTGTATCTGTATCCAACACTGTGGATTGTCCTACAGCCCTTTTTGAACCAGATACAGATCAGACTTTATACAGTTTATGGTAATATGCTGCCATCAGTAAGCAGGTTTAAAGCATGTTATTTTAATCTGTGTTTACCTCAAATGTGTGTTTCAAATCTATGTTACTGTTATTACATCCTTGTGCATATTAGATTCATAACAAAAGCTATTCCTGAAATAAATTTCTTTAACAAGTTAAAATAATGTCTGCCGATGGTCAGAATGTGTCCCAGGCAGTAAGAAGGTATCCAGTATTTATCACAAATGTATCTTTACTGGCCAGAATGTATGTATACTATAACTATAATGGCCAGACTGCATTCTTGATGACCTCAATATAGTCTCATTGGCCAGAATGTATCCCCAATGGCCAGAAAGTATGTCTGAAGGCTAGACTGTAACCATGATTGCCAGAATGTATTCTCAATTACCAAAATGTATCCCCAATAGTCAAATTTTATCTCCTTAAAGCAAGACTGTAACTATAATTACCAGAATGTATTCCTAATAGACAAAATGTATTGCCAATTGCCAGAATGTATCCCTGAAAGCTAAACTGTAACCATAATTGCCAGAATGTTTTCTCATAAACCAAATATGTATTACCAATGGTCAAAATGTATCCTCTTAAAGACACACTATAACCATAATTGCCAGATTGCATTCTCAATGACCAGAATGTATCCTAATAGCCAGAATGTTTTATATTCATAAGAGCCAGAATGTATCCTCAATGGCCAAACTGTATCACCAATTGCCGGAATGTGTCTCTGAAAACTAGGCTGTGACCATAATTGCCAAAATGCATTTTCAATAATAAGAATGTATCCCTAAAGACTGGACTGGAACCATGGTTGTCAGAATGCAACCCCAATGGTCAAAATGCATCTTCATAATGAATCCCAAATTACTATTTTGGCTCATTTTCCCCAGATGGCCAGACTGAATGCACTGTTACCAGAACAGTACTTCATAGTGGCTGGAATCTCTTACTGAAGACCATATATGATTCCAAAATGCCCTTTTGGCACTTGTTTATCTGGTAGCACCAGTAGCACATTCTTGTGGTGTGATGCCACCAGCATGGTGTGTGGTGCTACCAGGCTTAACTGTTAAGGCACTAGGTTATTGATCAAGTTTGGCCACTGTTGGTGGCCACTCTTGGCCACTGTTGATCCTATCTGATTCAGGGCTGCTGTATCATATTTGACAAATAAAATTCCACTGTGCATAATTAGGGTAAAATTTGTTTTTATTTTAACCTGATTTTACTTATTTATTAACATTTGTTGACACTTAACTATTAAACAAATATTTTCACTTGTCACCTGTCAAACAATTTACATATGTGAATTTTTGCACAATATGTCTCCTTGCCTAGTAGTTAATTCACTATATGCAATAGTTTTATTCATTTCACAGATGCCAGGACCGAGGCCTGTGGTTCTGAGTGGCCCATCAGGAGCAGGGAAAAGCACTCTACTCAAGAGGCTGATGCTGGAATATGAGGGAGTGTTTGGATTCAGTGTCTCCCGTAAGCAACGGTGGCATATAAAGCCTTTAATTATGTCTAAGCCGTCCTTATACCATCATCTAAACAAGCTTACTAAACCCTCAGTAGGTCAGAAAAGCACTTAGAACGGAAACAAAGATCTGTTACATGACTTCTTCAGAAACTAGCCAATAGCTATGTTTTGACAGGCACATATGGTGTGGCAATGTTTTTAATATAAATCGATTGATTTAATAAGATTAATGCTTAGATGGATCTTACACAAAATTTGCCAAAGTACAAATTAATTCAGCTCTTTATTTACTCTCGGGTTTAAGTATTCATTTCTTACTACATGAATGCCATGGTACAAAAGCCACCACTGTCAAGCCTGAAGATGTAAAACATACACTAAACTTAAAATCCCCCTTGAAATAGTTTAACATCTTAGAGCTACCAGAACCCATACAGCATGGTTGTGATAGACCTCGGTATAAAAGCACTAAAATTATTATTAGCTGGGAATACATATATTAGCTATAATCTCTCTTACATCCACACACATTAGGGGCTCTAGTACTAAACATCTCCACCATGGTTGGTGCCTCTCATATTCTGGAGTTCCTATAGAATTGTGCATGGAGTCCCAGGTTGAAAGCCAGGCAGTAAGGTAGAAAACACGTAAATTGCTTTTATGAAGCTGTATATTTTAAGAATGAAACTTCTGACTTATTTCTGTGGTGAAATTGGTAATTTTGGGGCAATTGCTTGAAGGTTCTTCCTATAGAATCCACAGGGTGAGTGGGGGACTTTAAGGTGGTTGTTCAGGATGAGATTGTAGCTATGAGGAGAGGTGAAATTGGGATAAACGAGCCAAGAGGTATGCATGGGAAAATTCTGACCTCCTTTGGAAAAAATTCATGAGCAGTAGAAGCTCAGTGGGCATGATCAGATAACACTATCTCTGGGGTTGAAATATAGTAAGTGTGGTGATGGATATGCAGCAAAATGACAGGAGAGGAGGTGATTAAACCAGATATATTACAGCAGTTGGACTGGATGGAAGGTTTTACTCTGCAAAGTTATACAAACATCTACAGAGTGGTATCAAAAAGTTTCAAAACTAGTTTTGTAACATGCTAACAAATGGCAGCATAAGGCTGCATGCACTTTCACAGGAAGCACCGGCCTTCATGGGTAAATAAGGTTGTGAGTGCAAGTGACAGAAATTGGAAAATCAAGTGACAGAAATTGGAGTAGAACTGATACTTTTCCAAATCAAGAAGAACCAGTTAAAATAGCTTGGGTTTTTCATGGATCGTTACCGGGGGACATGGCAACTGCTTGGAATCCAGTTGGAGCTAGAACCTTTGGCCTGTTGTGACTGCAATCATTACTCAGTAAATGGAAATGAATGAATGAAGTGATGAGATTTTTACTGGCTTTGATGAATTAAGTAAATGTCAAGACACTGATCCTTTGTTATGCAGATACAACCAGGAATCCTCGTCCTGGAGAAGAGAACGGAAGAGGTAAATCTGACCCATTCATCACTATGGATTTACCAGTGAACTAAATCAAAATCAGTGGTGGAGAAAGTAAACAAAGAAGTAGAGAAAGTAGAGTAGAGAAGAAAGTAGAGATACACTCTTTAAAATATTATGTAAATGTGCTCCCTTTAACTTACTTGCAAAAATACAAAAGTATTTGCCTTCAATGTACTTAAGGATTCAAGTACTATGATTTATTTTGGCTTATTAAATATGGCTTATTAAAATTATATCCTATTATAATTTTTCACAAGACGCTTCGCTTAATCAACTTAGTTTATGTAAAACTCTAATGTTTCTCTCAGCACATTAATCTATTAATAGAATAATATTAATGAGTCAAACACTGATTGATATCTAATAAATTATCATGAGCCCAGAACCATCTTTTCAACAACTTCACAAAAATCATGCAAATAAGGTCACGGGTGCTGTAAGGTCACGGGTGCTGTGGCAAGTGGCAACTTTATCTTTTGCATGTTTTCAGCCTACTCCTTTCCTCTTTTTTCTGAATTGGGCTCATGAGGGTTTTATTTCACTCTTAAATAAAAAGGAACGACTGATTTCGGGAAATGTAGTTGAGTAAAATGTAAGATATTTGACTTTGAATGTAATGAAGTTTAAGCAAAATTCTCCCCAAATGGAAATACTTGGGTAAAGTAGATTTATGCGAAAAAAACTTCTTAAGTACAGTAACAAATTATATTTAGTTGGTTTCTGTCCACCACTGATTGAAATAAACAGAAAAACAATGACATTGTATAGTAAAGAATAATAAGGCTATTATCTTACAACTGGGTCTAAACATCTGAGTTCCAAGAATTGTTTTAATTTCTCAAATAAAACTCCATAATTCTTTTAAAAAATGGCAAAAAAAAAAAAAAAAAAAAAGGATTTTTAGATTAATAATTGATTTTGTGAGTTCTCATACAATTAAACATTGACTCTTAAACCAGGACCAAGGAATTTTGGACCCAGCTGTGTGATCTTAAAAAAGTATGATTCCCTTTTTCAATCCCAGTGGGTTACATTTTGCAAGACACTGACAATGTAGGGTTGCTTCTTCTTACTCCCAAGTGAACTGTGTCTAAAAAAACAGTGGGGTAAAAATTTGAAATATTTTGTCCCCTTTGTTGTTTCTCTATAGGACTGAATTGTCTCCCAATGCTTCTGGGGGCGACGTTACTGCCTGTAGCAGGCGTCCTGTCCTCTTTATCGTCTCAAGGTGTAGATTTGATTTCAAAAATCTCAAAATAGTCCGATCCATGACAACAGAGTGATGGGGGGTTACTTTCATCTTTCTTGATTCCAAAAAAATTGTAGGAGAATTTGGCATGCAAAGTTTTGCTTTGGAAGATTTCATCAACATCAGTATGCACTTTGGAGTAAAAGGCTTTTTGAAAATAGCCCCCTCAGTATCCCTGCCAAAAGTTTGGACACCCCTAAACTTTTATTATGTTTGGTAGATACATGCAAATATATGCACATGCTTTTCTTCAATATGCAACAACAGATGGTTTAAAAAATTAATAAATCATTAAAAAATTTTTTCACTGAAAAATCCTCCCTTAGCATGAATAACACCTTTATACACTCTTAGCATCTGGATAGTTTGTTTCTCCAAACATTCAGCTGAAATACTTTGCTATGCTTCTTTTAAAACTTGCCAAAGGTGTTCTTCAATAGGTGGAGATTTCTTTCTGACATTGTGATCCAGTTCCAGACGACTGTTTGCTATATAAATAACGCTTACAGAGCTTGGACAGATGCTTTGGCCAAAGTCTTGTTGTATGGTGAAGTTGGTTTCAATGAGCCACAGTCCAGATTAATCTGCATTGTGTTAAAGTATTGAATGGCATCCATGTTGGTTTTCTTTCACCTTCCCTGCTCTGAAACAACCCCAAACTATTAAGCTTTCACCTCCTTGTTTGACTGTGGGTCTGAGGCAGTCTGCTAATATCTTCTTTTTGCAAAAAATGTCAAATCTGGACTCTTCGGTCCACACTTTCATCCTGTCATTGCTTGTCCAATTATTTTGTGTATTTGCCTTTTACATACTTTGTTGCATTAAAAACAAAAGGAACATGCATGTGTCTCAACTGTTAAAGACTAACTGTTTCCAAACTTTTGACAGCCACTGTGTGTATATTAATGTAAGGACTATAACATTGATTTCCCCTGTTAAATTGTGTGTGTCTTGTGTTATTTTTGTACTTGAGCATTTGCCTGGCTTTTTTGTGCTCTGTGTATCACCCTGTGGATTTTTAGGTCATACTTCTACCCTTGGCTGTTGGGAGAAATCACCACATTACAGAGATGGTATAACACCTTAATTAATCCTCCATGTCCTAACAGTAATCCACCATCTGCTCACCTCCACAGATTACCACTTCACCACCCGGGAGAAGATGCAGGAGGGCATTGATAATGGAGATTTTATCGAGAATGCAGATTTTTTAGGAAATATGTATGGAACCAGGTAAAACTTCATCCTATCTATCTATCTATCTATCTATCTATCTATCTATCTATCTATCTATCTATCTATCTATCTATCTATCTATCTATCTATCTATCTATCTATCTATCTATCTATCTATCTGTCTGTCTGTCTGTCTGTCTGTCTGTCTGTCTGTCTGTCTGTCTGTCTGCCTGCCTGCCTGCCTGCCTGCCTGCCTCTCTATCTCTCTATCTCTCTATCTATCTATCTATCTGTCTATCTGTCTGTCTGTCTGTCTGTCTGTCTGTCTGTCTGTCTGTCTGTCTGTCTGTCTGCCTGCCTGCCTGCCTGCCTGCCTCTCTATCTCTCTATCTCTCTATCTCTCTATCTATCTATCTATCTATCTATCTATCTATCTATCTATCTATCTAGGTGGATATTTATCTATCTAGGTGGATATTATTTATGTTTGGCTGAGCCACTGCTTCAGGACTAACTGCTTGGATTAAAGACTTTCCCCAACAATTACAATTTACAATTAAGGTATTTGGCAGATGCCTTTTCCTTTTAAGCGACTTACTATTATCTCATTCAAACAACTCAGGAGCTATAGGGTTAATTAGCCTCTCTCAGGGTCCCAGGAGTGGCAGCTTGGTATGGCTGGTATTTGAACTCATGATCTTCAGATCTAAAGTCGGATCCAAAAGAGCCTTAACCACTAAGCTAGCACCTCCCTATTGCTTCAGCTACTGCAAACTGAATACTGAAGTGACACGTGACTCTTTGCACGTTACATATTCACCATTAATTTGTACGTACAGTCAGGTACTGATGGGCAGTAGGGTCAGGTGAAGAGGCGTGGGGTGCAGTCATTATTCCATTTTATCCCAAACGTGTTCAATGGGGTTGATGTCAGAGCTCTATACAGCAGGAGACTTAAGATCATTTCAATCCAGCAGATCCAAAAACATCTTATACATTTGTGAGCCTCCAACTTTTAGGTAACAATTCAGGAAAGAAACATATATGGCTGGAAAACTTTTGTCCTTATGGTGTATCATAATCTCTTCCTACACATCAATTATCACCATTTTATTTTTGATTGTTAAATACACATAAACATGCTTCAATATAGCATAATATTAACAGATGTTTTTACATTAGATAAAGCATCAGAATGTAAAGGTATTTTATCAGCGTGTTCTTTTATAAATGAATCAATTCACTTCTCCTGATAGTAAATCAGCCATAGAGGATGTTCAGGCCCAGAACCTGATCTGCATTCTGGACGTCGATCTTCAAGGGGTCAAAAACATCAAGGAGACTGACTTAAACCCCATCTATATCTCCATCCAGCCTCCGTCCATGGAGATCCTAGTAAGAATTGAATGTTATGGTTGTTTCATATGATTTTGTTAAAAATGAGAACCTAGATTTAATTGTTTACTTTAGGCATGTGGAGTTATTTGTTATAGTTGATATAGTTGGAATTATATTAAAAATGTTAATAAATTAATATAAAAAAATCTATAATTTTTTATTTTTCTTTTTTTATTTATTTTAGGAGCAACGACTCAGAGACAGGCAGACCGAGACAGAAGAAAGTCTACAGAAACGTTTAGAAGCAGCCCGTATCGACATGGAGCTCAGTAAACGTCAAATTATACATACATAAATAGTTGGACAGAAAAAAATGCTGTAACCGAAGGCTATTTGTTTTGACATGCATACAGTGCATTCAGAAGGATTTCAGACCCCTTTCACTTCTTTCATTTTCTTGCATCCAACATGAGTGATCTTGAGAGGATTTGCCATGGCAGAAAATTCCCCAATCTATGTGTGCAAAGTTTGTTGCATCATACCTAAAAAGACTAAAGGCTGCAATTGCTGGCAAAGGTGCTTCAAATAACTAAAAGTAATGGCTCTAAATACTTATATACATGTGATATTTTAGTTTTTTTAATTATTTAAAAATACAATTACAGATGTAGGTGAGGGGGACAGAGGTGATGAGGAGGTGATGGGAATGTGTGGTCTTAAGGAGAGGAATGTAGAAAAAAGGATGATAATGGCAGTGGTGAACACTTATTTAAAGCAGGAGGAGGATCATAGGGTGACGTATAAGAGTGGAGGAAGGTGCACACAGGTGGACTATGTTCTATGTAGGAGATGCAACCTGAAGGAGATTGGAGACTGTAAGGTGTTGGCAGGGGACAGTGTAGCTAGACAGCATCGGATGGTGGCCTGTAGGATGGTTTGGAGGTGAAGAAGAAGAGAAGGAGATTAAAGACTGAAAGAAGAATAAGATGGTGAAAACTTAAGGAGAAAGACTGTAGTGTGAGATTCAGGGAAGAGGTCAGACAGGGGCTTGGGGTAGGTGAAGAGGTGCAGACCTGCAGTAACTACAGGGGAAGAAAGTTGATCAGTCACACCATGATGTTATGGGAAAGAGTAGTGGAAGCCAGTCTGAGAGAAGAGATGACCATCTGTAAGCAACTGTATGGTTTCATGCCGAGAAAGAGCACCACAGATGCATTATTTGCTTTGAGGATGTTGATGGAGAAGTATAAAGAAGGTCAGAAGGAGCTGCATTGTGTGTTTGTGGATTTAGAGAAAGTGTACGACAGGGTGCCGAGAGAGGAGTTGTGGTATTGTATGAGGAAGTCAGGTGTGTCAGAGAAGCATCTGAGGGTGGTGCAGGACATGTATGAGGACAGTGTGACAGCAGTGAAGTGTGCAGTAGGAACGAAAATACTTACATCTGTGTTGGATCTCTACTAATATTAAAACTGTTAGTGTTACCTCCTAGTTTAAGGGTTTTCTTTTTCAGTGCCTCAACTCATTCAGCAAATTCAGCATTTATTCATTCAGCATCTTCACCCTATAAGTTAGCACTTTCCAAGTTTGCCTTGTAGAATTCAAGAGTTATATTCATATTAAGTTTGTAATCTGGCGTACCAGTGTAGATTTATTTATTGCTAGAGACTCAAAACACTTTTGTACGTCGCTCTGGATAAGGGCGTCTGCTAAATGCCGCAAATGTAAATGTAAATGTATAAGTTAAATCACACCTCACCTGAACTTTTAGCCACTACCCAGTACACACGGTGCCCAGGGTATGAAAAGAAAAAACGCTTTATTGGACGTGTTGTTGTAGAAGACTAACAGTAATGCTGCTTTTCCACACCAACCATGTTATTATTATTTGTCTTTAACTGCATGACGTGGTGTTTTTCCAGTTATCTGACATAACAGTTAAAATTTTTTCCTGCCCCTCTTCTCTCTCTCTCTCTCTCTCTCTCTCTCTCTCTCTCTCTCTCTCTCTCTCTCTCTCTCTCTCTCTCTCTCTCTCTCTCTCTCTCTCTCTCTCTCTCTCTTTCTGCAGGTAAGGAACCAGGCATCTTTGACATTGTAATCATTAATGAGGAACTGGACAAATCCTATGAGAAGCTTAAACGTGCTCTTATGGAGGTAATTCTAGAAATAAATCAAATGAAATCTTCTTCTGAGGTCTTTAATCTCCAAAATATCCTTCATTCCCAAACCACAAGTTACTTTGGGTGACCTGTTAATTTAACTTTGTATCTGCAGCTCAAAATGAAAGAGGCAAACTTCAGAGCCATTTTAGTTGATCAAGTGAATTTAGATTAAAGATGAGCTTGTATAAGTTTTATTGTTTATCTATATATTTCTTTGACATTTCTTTTGTGCTGTATGTACTTTACTCTTACTCTTTCATTTCAGGAAATTAAAAAGGTCCAGGATGCTAAAAAGTAAGAGAATTAAAAACCAACCATCTTATTCACTTGGGAACAGACATGGAGCCTTTCCTTCCAGGCTTCGAAGCAACTATTCACATTCCGTTTATGAGAGAAACAATCAACATGGCATTATTAATAACTATAACAAAATATCTTTTTTATATAATGAGTTATACTGCAGCCTACCATGCTGACACTGCAGCTGACAAATCATCATTGTGAAAGATCAGTGTGAAACCACAGTCTCAAGCATATGTGGTCATTAGATTAGCATTTCATTCTTGTTTGTGTAAATTAACAGACTACTAAAAAAAAGGTTGGGTAAAGATAATTATAATAAACTAGATAGAACAAATGTTATCTGAATAAATGTGTGTAGCTTTGACCCCAGCTTCCAAGCAAGCGGGGATATGTAAAGAAAAAATGTCACTGTGCTTTAATGTATATGTGACAAATAAAGGCTATTCTATAGATAGATAGATATATTAGTTTGTGTAAGATTTGGTTTATAAAAAAAAAATACTTTACCATATATACTTTGCTACTCTTTTTTATTAAAACTATATACAGTACTACGGGTTGTACCCTTTTCTAGCTATATTTCATTTCAGATATTTAACTCTAAATACTTATTGCTGATACAAACTGGTTAACAGTAGCCAGTAATTTATATTTTGGAAATTGTTAAGTCTCAAAGGCACTTAATGGTGATTATGACCCAATACACAGTAATGCATGTTGGTCGATAACTAGCTTTATTCGTTATATAACACATCATGTGTAATTGAACTTTCTACACTAATGTATATTTCATGTAAAATGGTTTACAGAGTTTGAAAAGTGGAATATATTTATCCTGAATTAATTTTACATTTGAATAAGGGAGGAACATGAAACCACTAGAAAACTGGGTAACAATGAATCGACTGAGTTCAAACATGAATCGACTCTCTAAGTCTAGCGATTGATAATTTTCCCCTATATTAACAAAAGACAAATAGAGTTGATTAAGTGGTTTGTTTATTAAAGATTCATAGGTATTCTGCATGTATGACTCTTTAATGCTGTTAATTATACACAGTGCATCTGTGGTCAAAAAGAATCGAAAGTATTACTCTTACATTTTGCCTTTGCATGGGCAAAAGGTAAGCGAGTAATATGACATTTCTGTCCTACTGTGGACACCGTAGGCGTGAATGCTTGGAGTCGTTGCCTAGCGACAGGATATATTTCCGAGTCTCAGCTCAGATTTGGTGATCATTTTACAGGTATTTTTTTAATTCTTATTTCTCTCTTTAAAACAACAACAACAAAAAAAACCCCAGACATTTATTTTTCGGGTTAATGTTGAGATCAAGAAACATTTGCTTTGTTTTTATGACGCATAAAATGCGCAGAAACGAATGTGCTGACTGAGAGCTTAATGAAAGGAAAAATCTAGATTAAATTTGTGTAAAAGCTTTGGTTTGTTATTTATATAATATACATGAATTTATTATAAGACTTTTTAATATAAAACAAAACTAATAAATCATAATTTTATACACACACACACACACACACACACAAATAAATACACACACACACACATACACACACACATACACACACACACACACACACACACACACACACACCTTCTTCAGTGTTTCTTCCTTTAAATTCATTATTGTCAACATTGTACATTAATACTAAAGACATAAATTATGAAAGAACATTTATGGAATTATGTAGTAAACAAAATAGCATTCTCTTATCAGATTTACGAGGTAGTCAGTTCTGCCTTATCAAGAGTTTATTTGTGATATTTATTTGCCTCCTTACTTTAGACCATCAGTTGTCTTGTGCTGAGAAAAGGCAATAGCCATATTAGTTCTACTACAACTACTGTACAAATCCATATTTTTCAAGAAACACTCAGTTATATAAAAAGAAAAGACAGTTCATTATTAGTTTAAGAAATTACGGTCAGTCAATCTATAAAATTTAAGATAAGGAAGACCAAGAGCTACCTCTGCTGCAGAAGATTCAGTAGAATAACCAGCCTCAGAAATCGCCAAATTGCATAAATGATTCTTGGAGTTCAAGTGTCTGTTCTTCTTTGATCAGTGCATGTTGAAATATGTCTGCCTCTTAAAATTTAAGAATCATTTATGCAATTTGGCAGTTTCTGAGGCTGGTTATTTTACACATACACAAACTTTCCAATGTCCACTGTCAGTTTAATTGTCCATAGTTTGAAAAAGATGTAAAGGTCAAACTGGTATCAAGACTGGTACTGTATATAAGATTTCTTTTGTGTGTGTAAAAGTAACCATATACATAAAATGAACGAATATTTATTCCTAATTCTAAACTCTAAATCATAATCTAAAAATTATAGTAATTTATAAAGGGAGCTAAAAATAATGAAGTGTCTATAGAAGTGATTAAAAATGGAACTTCACATTAAAACAATGATGATAATGACACTGTCAGGTGTATACCCCAGAATACAGATATAAGGATTATAGTTGCACATGTTTTTCATATTTTTGTTTTCATATATTTGTTTAGGGTGAAAAATGAAGAATTTTACTAAATACAGTTTTAATATATGAATCTAAAATTAATGATGAAGATGTAAATGTGTCTCTTCTTTGAGTTGATGATGATGGTGAGGATGATGATGATGAGGTGATGGTGGTGTAAACATGTCTCTCCTCAGTGGTGCTGTGAACATGTCCAGCAGTAGAGAGAAAGCCGCAAGTAGTCGAGTGCTGAGCTTCCTGTGCGAGTGGGATCGGGGGAATAAATGTACTCGCATGCGAATACTACAGAAATTCCTCCAGGAAAACACGGGGAAAACCAGTCCTGAACTTGAGCTGCAGTTTGCTCAGGCAGGCAGTCTGTTTCTCACTCGCATCACAGCCTGGATAAGGCTCACGTATCCTCTAAGGCATACACACACACACACACACACACACACACACACACACACACACACACACACACACACACACACACACACACACACACACACACACACAATTATTACTGTATATCTTTTTTTCTCTCTCTGTCTTTCTGTCTGTATATTTCTCTCAGACTCGCTCTTTCTGCCTTACTATCTATCTCTTTATCACTCTGTCTGTCTCTCTTTCTCTCTCTCTATCTGTCTCTTCCTGTCTGCCTATCTGTCTCTCTCTTTCTGTGTGTCAGTCTGTATGTTTGTCTCTCTCTGCCTGTCACTCTCTCTGTCTGTCAGTGTGTATGTTTGCCTCTTTCCCGCTCACAGTGTCTGTTTGTCTGTCTGTCTTTATCTCTGTCTGTCTCTTTCTGTCAGTGTGTATATTTGTCTCTCTGTCATGCGGTCTGACTGTCTTTCTGTCTGTCTCTTTCTTTGTGTGTTTCTCTCTCTCTCTCTCTCTCTCTCTCTCTCTCTCGCTCTCGCTCTCTCGCTCTCGCTCTCTCTCTCTTTCAGCATGTTTTCTATTATAATATACACAGCGTAAGAGACGTCTCCTTCACTGTCACTTCATCAGCTACATGTTCAACATATGTCTGCATCTTCAGCTTAAAGCTCTGGGAGTCTTCCTCTCGGCTGCCAGCAAGTAACACCCCCCCGCCACACACACACACACACACACACACACACACATACACACATACACACATGCTTTTTTGGTTCCAGTCAGCAGTACCTGATGGAGTTCCTGGAGGTTGGAGGTGTGATGACGCTCCTGGAGATCATCAATCAGAAGCAGAGCGGCGATGAGGAGAAAGCTGAAGCTCTGCGTCTGCTCTGCATCGTCTCGAACGCTGGCCGCAAGTACAAGGAGATCATCTGTGAAAGCTATGGTATGCACACACGTATGGTACAGAATAGACTTAATAAATAAATCAATATATTATAAATAATTAATTGTGTGTGTGTGTGTGTGTGTGTGTGTGTGTGTGTGTGTGTGTGTGTGGTGTGTGTAGGTGTGAAGGCCATAGTGCAGTGTTTAGTAAAGTCTGACTCAGAGGAGACACAGCACACGGCTTCATGTCTGCTCGAGTCTCTGGCTAATGGAAACCCCTTATACCAAACACAGGTTTATACAAGTCTCATCTCTCTGCTGACCCACAGCCCTCCTACAACTACACAACTCACACTACACACTCTACACAAAGTACAGGTATAACTACACCACTCTTACTACACACTCTACACACAGTACAGCTACAACTACACAACTCACGCTACACACTCTACACACAGTACAGCTACAACTACACAACTCTCACTACACACTTAACACACAGTATAGCTACAACTAAACAACTCACTCTAAACACTTAACACACAGTATAGCTACAACCACACAACTCGAACGACGTATTTTGCTAAATGTAGTTGAGTAGAAAATGAGATATTTGACAGTGAAATGTAGTCAAGTTAAAACGGAAATACTTAAGTAAAGTTCAATTACCCAAAAAAGCTACTTAAGTACAGTAACAAATTACATTTACTTCTTTGCTGTCAACCACTAAGTACATCTCATCATCTCTACAGCTCTTTTGATCACACACAGCCCCAGCTGATATAATTTCCATATGTGGAGTTAAATACACACCCACTTTACCATCTATGGCTTTCATGGAACACCCAGTGGGAGGTGATCTTCCTTTCCATACATGGACTTAAAAACATGTCTATGCTATAATCTGTCTACTAAAATATACCAAAGCACAGGATTAATTGTGTAGTTGTACCTGTACTGCCTTGGACACTGAAGATGCGGAAAGTGCGTGTCTTTAACTCCAAATATGTGGGGAAGTGGTAGCTTAGAAGGTCATGAGATTCAAATCCCAGCACCACCAAGCTGCCACTGCTGGGCCCCTCGAGCAAGGCTATGAATGCTATGAAAGTAAATGTAATATAAATATGTGTAAATGAAAGCAGTTGTTTTTAAAAAGTGGTTGTGTTTTTAACTCCATATGTGGAAACAAAAGCAGTCTTAGAATCCATCTATGGAAATGTTTGAAGGTGTTCCATATCTCATGTTGTCTCAGACCAGACTCTCCATTATCATTTCAAGTTCGCAGTGTTTTAAATCAGATTTTACACACTCACGTTCACTTTAATAAAATCTTAGCTGCTCATAGTAATAACCAGTCAGCGTCATTAATCTCCGGTGTAGTCTTATCGGAAATCTGTTATCTCTGCACCACTTGTGTGAACAGGA
Source organism: Silurus aristotelis (assembly GCF_946808225.1). Taxonomy (NCBI): domain Eukaryota; kingdom Metazoa; phylum Chordata; class Actinopteri; order Siluriformes; family Siluridae; genus Silurus; species Silurus aristotelis. The sequence goes on from NC_139584.1 coordinate 5,329,746, forward strand.
ATCTCTTTAATTGTTCATCAGGCTATTGTAAAGACGGCTCATCCTGCTATTGTGGAGCCATTATTGAATGTGCTGTGCTCGTACCATCTTGGGGTGCAGTACGAAGGTGAGTCTGATTTTATTTACCAGACTGTGTAAAAAAACTGTGTTCCCTGTGTTAATATGAAGTCCTTCATCCCCCAGCTATAGAGCTGATTAAATATCTACAGCACACAGACGTGAGAGACACCCTGCTACCCGCTCTGATCAATCTGCTCAAACCGAAAAACCAAGGGGTTCACAAACACAAGATCCTGCAGGGTATGTCATCACTTCCTGTTTCTTGCATTCGGACAGGAGGACAAATCTGCAGTTTTATTTTTTGGGGTTTTATTGCAGTTTTTTTTATTTGTTGATTAATGTTAATACAATTTACTTTACAAACCTCGGCTAAATAAAATATTTTAAATATTTTAAAGACATTAATAGAGATGTTGGAAAGAATAGGGGTGATTATTATTATTAGACAGACAGACAGACAGACAGACAGACAGACAGACAGACAGACAGACAGACAGACAGACAGACAGACAGATAGATAGATAGATAGATAGATAGATAGATAGATAGATAGATAGATAGATAGATAGATAGATAGATAGATAGATAGATAGATAGATAGATAGACAGACTTTATTTATCCTGTTAGTGGAAATTGTTATGTCACAGCAAATTAAAGTATAATGTGGAGGTTGGGACATGGTCAAGTGCTGAATTGTGACTGGATGGCAGAGCTGGAGGAATTAAGTGGTAAGGATGTGCATAATTATATTAATGAGTGTGCTTTCTTATAGTAAGCAGCACAGAAATAAAAAAGAAGCAGGACGAAAGCCGTAAGAGAGACGAACACACAAAGCAGAGTGTGTATGAACAGATAGATGAGCCGATAGCTAAGTAAGTTCAGACAGACAGACAGACCCTCAACATTCCTGGGTTTCCGCACCAACGTGGAGAGCTTGAGGACTCAGGCGTGTGATCCTTACAACTCGATTCCTCCACTCTCTATTCACAGTCCAGTGCTCTACCATGCCTTCATTTCCACATATAGCGCAAATTATAATTAGATTAATTCAAAGCCAAAAATGTTATATGATATTTATAATATATTTGAACTTTATATCCATTGGTTTGTACTATGAAAAAGGATAATCTTTAGATGTTTCAAGATGTATTATAAATGATTCTGATTTATTTCTGAACGTTCTTACAGATCTAGCAACGGCACAAAAGGATGACATGTTTCCGCTGTTCATCCAGCAGGCGGCAGCAGCCAAAGCCTTACGGTGAGACAAACAGAAATACAGCTAGATAGAAAGATACAAAGGCACACAGACAGATATATAGACAAACAGAAAAACAGATGGAATTGAGGTATCAGGTCTGTTCAGTCTCAGTCACTGATAATAAGATGACTCTCACGACTCTCACGACTTCAACACACAGCCCTGAGCTCCGACTTTGAATATTTGCAGATACATTTATATTTCTGCTTAAAAAAAAAAAAGTTACATAATGCCGCTTTAATCTTTCGTTAAATGTTGTGCGATATAACAGCATGTTGGCCATGGAGAGGCGTGAGACGTCTGAAGAACTGATCCGCTTCGGAGCCGTGCACCATTTACTATTCGCCATGGGCAACCAGGAGCACGCAGACGCTCAGAGACAGGCCAGTCTGACTTTAGAGGTACTGACACACACACACACACACACACACACACACACACACACACACACACACACACACACACGTGGTTAACATGAATGTTGCATTAATACACGCGTATAGATTTATTCTCTTATCTGTGATATGTGTGTGCGTGTGTGTGTGTGTGTGTGTGTGTGTGTGTGTGTGTGTGTGTGTGTATGTGTGTGTGTGTGTGTGCAGTATTTAGTGCACTCCTATCCAGTGGTTGAGGAACATGTGTGCAGAGCCATGGGATCTGCTCTGTTCCACCTTTTTATGGTACTGGTACTTTTATGGTACACTTTTTTTGCATTTATGTATTTATTTATTTATTGTCTCACATATAAAGGTGCAAGTGTGTGTGTGTGTGTGTGTGTGTGTGTGTGTGTGTGTGTGTGTGTGTGTGTGTGTTTAGCATAACGCTGAGCTGCTCTACATGAACATGGATGAAGTTCAGGTTGATATCTTACTGAACAACAAAGTGAAACTTTCACGGGGTAATAAGTCTGATGATGTTAAAATAATAATAATAATAATAATAATAATAATAATAATAATAATAATAATAATAATAATAATATATTTTTTAATTGTTTGATTTTTTAAAAATGATGTTCAAAATGAAGTACAGATTTCTCCACATCTGCATTTCTATTCCAGAATTTGAAGAGCAGAACACAGAACAGAAATCCTGAGATTTTCTCTTACTTTTATACATGAATGCACACACACACACACACACACACACACACACACATGCACGCATGCACACACAAATACACACAGATGTTTTTTTAGATTTTTATTTCTCCACCTTCTTTTTCACAAAACAGCCTCATGATACATAATTCATACAGTATGTGATTCATTTGTTCCAGTCAACAAACCATGATAAAATCCAACAGTGAGCTTCCCTGCATTCATGCTATTGTGCTTCATATAAATGACTCATGGATGGATATATAGGATAGATCGATGGAAGATAGGAACAAATGGCAAAAGAAAGAAAGAAAGAAAGAAAGAAAGAAAGAAAGAAAGAAAGAAAGAAAGAAAGAAAGAAAGAAAGAAAGATGATAGAAAGACACAAAAGCAAGAAAGGCAAGAGAGAAAGAAATGTGATGAAAGGACATAAAGGAAAGAAAGAAAGTAAAAAAAAAAGAAAGAGATGATTAAAAGACACACAAAGAAGCAAAAGAACAATGTTGAAAAGATATACAAAAGAAAGAAAGAATGAAGAAGGAGACAGAAAGAAAGATAGAAAGAAGACAAGGGATGAAAGACAAAGAACAAAATAAAGTAAGATGGTACAAAGGAAATAAACTACAACAGGAGAAAGAAAGCTGAAGACATACAAAGGAAAGAAAGTCAAGAAAGAAAGAAAGAAAGAAAGAAAGAAAGAAAGAAAGAAAGAAAGAAAGAAAGAAAGAAAGAAAGAAACATGATGAAAAGATATACAAAGGAATAAAAGAAAGAAGAAAAAATCTGATTTTCTATTATCCATGTTGTTTATATACAGATACATTTAAAATGGTTTTCTTGTGTGTAAATTATTTATTGATATAAAAAAATTATTATTGATATACCCCTCAGTGTCTGACGGATTAATTCTTCATACGGACCAGAAGATGATTTATCACGTAATTCTTGTGCACTTTTATTAATATTAATTATTTTTAAATATAATTATTATAATACGTAATATAATTAATACAATAATACAATTTATAATAATGGGTGTTATATTGTATTCATACAATGAAAGTAATAAAATTTTTAATACAATAATAAGTACTGATATTGTAAATAGTTTAATAATTGAAAACAATGGGGGTCAATGTGTATCATTTAATCATTTTAAGACCATAAACAGACAGATAATAAATATACAGTACAGTATCGAAGTCGTCATTCCGTCATGACACCACAAGATGGCGGTAAAGTACTTTTTTCAGTTTATTAAACTTTTAAATAACAAACAAGCAGTCATTATTCCACTGTTTAACTAATTTAACAATAAATCCGAGTAGCATATCATAAACTCAAGAACAATAACAATTAAAAAATAATAAGAAATGAATAAGAAAATAAAATAATATTTAAAAAGTTTCAAAATAATACCAAAACATGTAAAGTAAATTATATTACAAATTAAATTACAATTTACAATTACAATTACAAAAGGTCAATTCAAGTGTGAGTTTAAGGCACTGTAAATTTTTTATTGTTTAATGGCTTGAAATAGAATTCTAAAATAATTTTAAAAGTCTCAAAACAAGGAGATGCTTAAAATAATTGACACGTGTTAAGAAAAACTTGGCTACAATCAACATATTATTACACAGACAATTATGGCGAAAAATTACTATACTATATTAGCTGGAAAGAAGAGATAATATGGCAAAATGCCCGGATGAGAAACCTTACTCTGATTGGTCTACGTCATCTATGCGGAAGTGTATAATGCAAAACAAAAACACCAATTTTTTTTTTTTTACAGCTTTTACAAATACGTGATACCCAGAAGGTTAATTCAATGTTTCAAAATGATTTTGTTTCAACTTAAATGCCGAAATGGAGTAATTTATTATAACTTTACTTCCGGTATCCGCTGATGAAGCCACGCCCACTTTTGTTTGCAGTGCGGCGGGAAACGTGCGGTTCTGTTTTAGGGTTCAGTTTGAAGGAAAATGATTTTAAGTGCAAAACTCTTTTAGAAACATTTACATTTTACACGATGAGCAAATTAACATCTGCTACGAGAAATAAGACACAAGCAGGAAAGAAGCTCCGCAGGACCGGAGGAAAAACAGGTCAGAAGATGTTTTGGTCAAATCCAGAAACACATTTAATTCTGCAGGTTTCAGGTTTCATTCGACCTGAAAAATAAATATACAGAAAACAGTGTATTTTCTCTTAACGCAGTCTGAACAACCTGTTACTTTCCTACTGTCTACTACTGAAAACACTGACTGCATCAGACCACTCCAACACTGTCTTCTTCTCCATACCTGCTTTTTCTACTTCTTCTTCTTCTTCTCCATCCCTGCTTTTTCTACTTCTTCTTCTCCTTCCCTGCTTTTTTACTTCTTCTTCTTCTCCATACCTGCTTTTTCAACTTCTTCTTCTTCTTCTCCATCCCTGCTTTTTCTACTTCTTCTTCTCCTTCCCTGCTTTTTTACTTCTTCTTCTCCTTCCCTGCTTTTTTACTTCTTCTTCTCCATACCTGCTTTTTCTACTTCTTCTTCTTCTTCTCCATACCTGCTTTTTCTACTTCTTCTTCTCCTTCCCTGCTTTTTTACTTCTTCTTCTTCTCCATACCTGCTTTTTCTACTTCTTCTTCTTCTCCTTCCCTGCTTTTTCTCCATACCTGCTTTTTCTACTTCTTCTTCTTCTTCTTCTCCTTCCCTGCTTTTTCTCCATACCTGCTTTTTCTACTACTTCTTCTTCTTCTTCTTCTCCATACCTGCTTTTTCTACTACTTCTTCTTCTTCTTCTTTTTCTCCATCCCTGCTTTTTCTACTTCTTCTTCTTCTCCATCCCTGCTTTTTCTACTTCTTCTTCTTCTTCTTCTCCATCCCTGCTTTTTCTACTACTTCTTTTTCTTTTCCATACCTGCTTTTTCTACTTCTTCTTCTTCTTCTCCATCCCTGCTTTTTCTACTTCTTCTTCTTCTTCTTCTTCTGCTCCATCCCTGCTTTTTCTACTACTTCTTTTTCTTCTCCATACCTGCTTTTTCTACTTCTTCTTCTCCATCCCTGCTTTTTCTACTTCTTCTTCTTCTTCTTCTGCTCCATCCCTGCTTTTTCTACTTCTTCTTCTTCTTCTTCTTCTCCTTCCCTGCTTTTTCTACTTCTTCTTCTTCTTCTTCTCCTTCCCTGCTTTTTCTACTTCTTCTTCTTCTTCTTCTTCTTCTTCTTCTTCTTCTTCTCCTTCTCTGCTTTTTCTACTTCTTCTTCTCCTTCCCTGCTTTTTCTACTTCTTCTAATTCTCCTTCCCTGCTTTTTCTTCTTCTTCTTCTTCTTCTCCTTCCCTGCTTTTTCTACTTCTTCTTCTCCATCCCTGCTTCTCCTCCTCCTCCTCCTTCTTTTTCTTCTTTTTCTCTATCCCTGCTTCTTCTCTTTCTTCTTCCCTTTCTCTTCTTCTTCTCCTCCTCCACCTTCTTTGTCTTCTCCATCCCTGCTTCTTCTTCTTCCCTTCCTTTCTTTTTCTCTTCTTTTCTTTTCGTTTTCCTACAACATGACAGTTTTATTTCTTCATCAGTCCTGTGCTTTCTGCTTTGTGCCCCGTGTGTGTGTGTGTGTGTGTGTGTGTGTGTGTGTGTGTGTGTGCGCGTGTGCATGTGTAATCCTGTAGAAGAGCTGCCTGAGTCGTTGTATCACCGCTTCCATGATGCAGCAGAGCTTCAGCTGTTCCGAACTCACCTGCTATCCTGGTACGATCAGACGAAGAGAGATCTGCCCTGGCGTAAGCTGGTAAATCATCACACTAATCAAAAGAAGATTGCATTATTTATTTATTCATTCATTCATTCATTTATGGAAATAAATGAGATGTTTTAAGAAGAAGAAAAAATTTCTGCAAAGACGACTTTCTTATAACTTATATAGCTTATAACTAATAATATGAACTCACTCATAATCCACAGGTGTTTAGTTGTTATGTTGAGTTTAGTTTCTTCCTTTTCCTTTATTTTTAGACCAGAATGATCTGAGATGATGATGATGATGATGATGATGATGATGATATTATAGTGTTGTGAAATGAGCATGAGAATCTTAATGTTTCCTCTTCCTCCCTCAAGGCCATGACTGAGAAGGATGATAACGTCACGACGTATGGAGGCGAGTGTTGATGTTTTTCCATCTTCCGCATTTCTGTTTGAAATACAGATGATGTGAGGAATTAGAAATTCAGAAAATTGTATTCATAAAAGTGAAATGAAATCGCTAAACGTAATCATATAAATCCACGGCCCCCAATTGTTGTTGCTTCACGAAATGTTTTCACGCAAAACAATTATTTTAATGTAATTATTTCATATACAATCAAATATATAAGAACTTAATGCAAAATCAGTGGGAGCTGCATTTATCAATGCATGACTGAAACAAGTGTGGAAAATTAAAAACATTTCAGACCACCAATGTCAATAAAATTAATAAAATAAAAACTTCAACGTTTTTATTCTTTTTGTGTGGCCCAGGACCAAATAATCCACGGGCCGGAACCGGTCCACAGCCCAGTTGTTTGAATGAATTACGATATGTGTGTGTGTGTGTGTGTGTGTGTGTGTGTGTGTGTGTGTGTGTGTGTTGCAGTTTGGGTATCGGAGGTCATGCTCCAGCAGACTCAGGTTGCCACGGTGATTAATTACTACAACCGCTGGATGAAGGCAGGTGACAATAACAATAGTTTTAATCAATTTGTTTAAAAATAAACAAATAAATACACTTCATAGACAAAAGTTTGTGGACACCTGACCATAAAATTATGTGCTTTTGAACATCCCATTCCACATTTAGTTCTCACTTGCTATTATAATAACCTCCATTCTTCTGGGAAGATGTTCCCAGTACTGAGCACAAGGAAAAAAAGTTTATGTCGAGATCACGAGAAAATAACTTTTGTTATGGCGAGACGTGTATGTTGTGATCACATGAAAACGGCTCCTGTTGCATTGAGATCATGAGAAAACAAGAAAGAAGCCTCTTAGTATTCAAATAGTAATAATTATAATACAACATAACTCTCTCTTTCTCTCTCTCTCTCTTTCTCTCTCTCTCTCTCTCTCTCTCTCTCTCTCTCTCTCTCTCTCTCTCTCTCTCTTCTCACAGAAGTGGCCGACAGTTCAACACCTCGCAGCAGCTTCTTTAGAGGTCAGTAAAACAGAAGAAATGCGTTCTCGTCTTGTTGTCATGTTCGATCTCGTATTGTGTATAAACATAGTTTTGGAAACGAAACTTTGGTACAAATTCGTAGCAGAAAAACCAGATGTGAATCAGAAACTTGGGTGTAAATGGTATAGTGTAATGCAGGCTACACATTCGGCCAGTCATTGTTAGTGAATGGATCAACCCCAGACAGGCCATGGCTAACTATGACAGCAGTATCTCGCTGGGTTCTTCATCAGGAGGTGAATCAGATGTGGTCGGGACTCGGATATTACTCACGAGGACGGAGACTTCACGAAGGAGCTCAGAAGGTTTTAAAGCCTGTTATTAGACTGTTTAATGTGTATCATATTAAAGAATATGCATTAAGGTGTGTGTGTGTGTGTGTGTGTGTGTGTGTGTGTGTGTGTGTGTGTGTGTGTATGCACTGTAGGTAGTGCATGATTTTGGTGGCAAGATGCCAAAAAGTGCTGAAAATCTTTTGAAACAGCTTCCCGGAGTCGGACGATACACAGCAGGAGCTGTGAGCTCCATCGCACAGGGGCAGGTGAACCCACACATCACAACACTATACACATACTGTATATATTAGTGGTGTAACGCTACACTCATTTACAGTTCGGTCCATAACTCGGGTGTTAAGTCAGGGTTCGTTTTAATCACGGGTACGGTTGGGGGAAGAAATGCAATACATAAAATTGCTTGTCGTTTTCTGTCGTTTCTTATTATTTAACATTTTGTGATTAATATTTGACCAATTTACATTTTTAAAACAATTTAAAATAAAATGCCTTCTTGGATGAATAATATATAAAAAGAATTTGATAATATTTTATAAAAAAATTAAATAGAATCAATCAAATTAATGCAATACACTTTTTGTATTATATTGATTTAATTGAGTAATCAATTAAATTAAAATTAAATTCAATAAAATTCAATAAAAAAAATTAATGTAAAAAAAAAATTAAATACTTTACATTTATTTGACCCCATTTGGATCATACAGATGTGTATGTTAAGTGCATGTGTGTGCGTGTTTTACATTTAATATTTAGATTTTCTAAAATATATTTAAAGTAGTTAAAATATATTATCTTTTCTAATTATTTCAGCACACTGTAACAAACGTCTTCATTTTTTACATCCTTCATTTATTCACTCTCTCGGTATGTGGAAGTGTCAGGATTTTCTCTCCTTTTTAGAGATAGACATAAAACTCTAAATAACCACTTTCTGGTTAGCGGCTAACGCTAGCGCTATAGATTCTTTAGCGTTTTCATGTCTGCGCAAAACAGATCTTATGTCCGGTATGGACCGAGTAGCCACAGTGACACTGCTCTAACGCTGGCATTGTTGTGTATGTTTTCAAGTTTAATAATAATAATAAAAAAAAAAAAAAAGCTCAAATAAACAAAACTTGAGGTCCGCCACTTAATACGTTCCTGAGGGAACTCAGATTTTAACTGGGTAAAAAGGATTGCATTCGGTACACGTGTGGAATGTGTACTAAATGCTGAATTTTTCATTTACATTGCTGAAATGCGAGGGGTGCACTCACTTTTGTGAGATACTATATACATATATATGTACTATAATATATATATATATATATATATATATATATATATATATATATATATATATATATATATATATATATATATATATATATATATATATGTGTATATACAGTGAGGAAAATAAGTATTTGAACACCCTGCTATTTTGCAAGTTCTCCCACTTAGAAATCATGGAGGGGTCTGAAATTGTCATCGTAGGTTCATTTCGACTGTGAGAGACATAATCTAAAAAAAATAATTCCAGAAATCACAATGTATGATTTTTAATTATTTATTTGTATGATACAGCTGCAAATAAGTATTTGAACACCTGAGAAAGTCAATGTTAATATTTGGTACAGTAGCCTTTGTTTGCAATTACAGAGGTCAAACGTTTCCTGTAGTTTTTCACCAGGTTTGCACACACTGCAGGAGGGATTTTGGCCCACTCCTCCACACAGATCTTCTCTAGATCAGTCAGGTTTCTGGCCTGTCCCTGAGAAACACGGAGTTTGAGCTTCCTCCAAAGATTCTCTATTGGGTTTAGGTCTGGAGACTGGCTAGGCCACCCCAGAACCTTGATATGCTTCTTACAGAGCCACTCCTTGGTTATCCTGGCTGTGTGCTTCGGGTCATTGTCATGTTGGAAGACCCAGCCTCGACCCATCTTCAATGCTCTAACTGAGGGAAGGAGGTTGTTCCCCAAAATCTCGCAATACATGGCCCCGGTCATCTTCTCCTTAATACAGTGCAGTCACCCTGTCCCATGTGCAGAAAAACACCCCCAAAGCATGATGCTACCACCCCCATGCTTCACAGTAGGGATGGTGTTCTTGGGATGGTACTCATCATTCTTCTTCCTCCAAACACGTTTAGTGGAATTATGACCCAAAAGTTCTATTTTGGTCTCATCTGACCACATGACTTTCTTCCATGACTCCTCTGGATCATCCAAATGGTCATTGGCAAACTTAAGAAGTGCCTGGACATGTGCTGGTTTAAGCAGGGGAACCTTCCGTGCCATGCATGATTTCAAACCATGACGTCTTAGTGTATTACCAACAGTAACCTTGGAAACGGTGGTCCCAGCTCTTTTCAGGTCATTGACCAGCTTCTCCCGTGTCGTTCTGGGCTGATTTCTCCCCTTCCTTAGGATCATTGAGACCCCACGAGGTGAGATCTTGCTAGGAGCCCCAGTCCGAGGGAGATTGACAGTTATGTTTAGCTTCTTCCATTTTCTAATGATTGATCCAACACTGGACCTTTTTTCACCAAGATGCTTGGCAATTTCCCCGTAGCCCTTTCCAGCCTTGTGGAGGTGTACAATTTTGTCTCTAGTGTCTTTGGACAGCTCTTTGGTCTTGGCCATCTTAGTAGTTGGATTCTTACTGATTGTATGGGGTGGACAGGTGTCTTTATGCAGCTAACGACCTCAAACAGGTGCATCTAATTTAGGATAATAAATGTAGTGGAGGTGGACATTTTAAAGGCAGACTAACAGGTCTTTAAGTGTCAGAATTCTAGCTGATAGACAGGTGTTCAAATACTTATTTGCAGCTGTATCATACAAATAAATATTTTAAAAATCATATATTGTGAGTTCTGGATTTTTTTTTAGATTATGTCTCTCACAGTGGACATGCACCTACGATGACAATTTCAGACCCCTCCATGATTTCTAAGTGGGAGAACTTGCAAAATAGCAGGGTGTTCAAATACTTATTTTCCTCACTGTATGTGTATATATGTGTATATATATGTATATATGTGTATATATGTATATATGTGTATATATGTGTATATATATGTATATATGTGTATATATGTGTATATATGTGTATATATGTGTATATATGTGTATATATGTGTATATATGTGTATATATGTGTATATGTGTATATATGTGTATATATATGTATATATGTATATATGTGTATATATGTGTATATATATGTATATATGTGTATATGTGTATATATATGTATATATGTGTATATATATATATATATATATATATGTATGTATGTATGTATGTATGTATATATGTGTGTGTGTGTGTGTGTATATGTATATATATGTATGTATATATATGTATATATGTCAGTAATTATAGTCTGTGCGAAACGCATTGCTCTGTGTGTAGTTAGTTGGACATAACAAAGCAAAATAATTTGCCTTGTGAATTTCTGTAATGGAATTGCAATGGAGATGGTCATTTTTGTATGTGTGTGTGTGTGTGTGTGTTGTATAGGTGACGGGTGTGGTAGACGGAAATGTGACGCGTGTGCTGTGTCGTGTTCGTGCGATCGGAGCGGACAGCAGCAGTGCTCATGTAACTGATGCACTCTGGTACAAATAAACTTTTTTTTTTTTTTTCAGCAATAACTTATAGGAACACATTTATTCATTTAAATATTAATTAAATTGAATTTAATTAAAACCTCATTATATGCACTGAAGTTTCACCCAATTAATGAGCAAAAGTTTGTGGACACCTGACCATAAGATTTGTATGTGATTTTAAACATCCCATACCACATTTAGTTCCAATTTACTATTATAATAACCTCCACTTTTCTGGGAAGAAGCTCCACTAGATTTTGAAGTGTGCTTTTGAAGATTTGTGCTCATTCAGCCACAAGGGTGTTAGTAAAATCAGATATTGGTGTAGGTGAGGTAAGGAGGCCTAGGGTGCAACCTGTTCATGTTCATCCCAAAGGTGTTCAATAGGATTGATGTCAGAAATCTATAGCAGGAGATCTTCCACTCCAACCCATAAGCATATCTTCATGGAGCTGGCTTTGAGCACAGGGGTATTGTCATGCTGGAATATCTTTGAGTTTCATAGTTCATAGTCCAAAGACATCCTACTAATTGTGTGAAACCATGTTTGTATATACATATACACTTTTTATTTATTCACACTGTCCTTTCTTTACTTCCTTTTGGTGTCCTGATCATTGACATACTTTAAAACACCATAAAAAACCGCTCACCTTTTAGGAAGTTAGCTGACATGCTGGTGGATCCAGAGCGACCTGGAGATTTTAACCAGGCTCTCATGGAGCTTGGAGCCACAGTATGTTTGCCGAAAAATCCTCAGTGCGCTCAGTGTCCTGTTCACCCACACTGCCACGCCTACAACAAGGTAACACACAGATCACTCCATATTCTGTTCCTGTTAGAATGTCCGGAGTCTGAAACTGTGATGATGTCTGTGTATCAGGTTCGAGTGGAACAAGACAGAAGATCGGAAAGACTTCTGGGTAAATGTGACTCAACGTTGAACAGCTCCATCCCTGATATAGAGAACTGCAGTAGGTTTCATTTTCATTATTGTATAAATAATGTAGTATGTGTAGAGAAAAAATAGACAATAACATCCATAGTGTGTATTGTGTAGTGTACAAAAAAATCGGATGGATCATCTCATCTGTATATTATTAATATTTAGGGTAGAAGTACCTGTACCACATACAGTATAGAATAAAATTGTTAGTATTTAATATTCATAAGATAATTAGTGTGCAGAATGATACCTGATACCAATAGTGTATAATATTTTTGATTAGTATTAGGGCTGTAGTCTATTGCCTGTATACTACATAGGACGTATAGTATAGATTTTAGAGTATAGTATGTTGTTGAGGTGTTGTACACACATACCTTTAGTATGTAACATATATTATGTACAGTTTATTATAGAATCTTGGTTAGTATATAAGAAAAGTACATTTAGTGTGCTGAATAGTGTTTAGTACAAATAGTATAGTATTAGGAATGAAGCATACTACCTCTAGTATGCATTACAAAGAATGTATAGTGTAGTATAGTATTTACTGATACTGACAGCTAGCTTGATGATAACCGATTAATCAAATGACGGTTTTTAAATTGGATACCGGGGAGAAAAAACACATCATGCAAAACAATACTGAACTTCCTTTTTTTTTTTTTTTATGGTACTCGGAACATGAAAATGTGCTAAAGGAAATAAATATGAATATATTATTTATATTAATAAATAATGAGGGTAATAAAAGACATGCATTGAAACTAAAATAAAAAAAAATTACACTCTAAATAAATCAAAACAGTAACATCCACAATGAATAAAAAAGACAAATAAACAGCACATCAGTGATTTGCCTCTAGAGGCCGCTATTGTATAATATATTCAATCGATATTAATTTTTGCCTATAGTTCCAGCAATTAACTATCGGTGCCGTTCAATCGGCAAAACCAATGAATCAGTCGACCTCTATTATATACTAGATTTAGTGTTAAGATTACTAACTAGTACAGAGTTTAGTCCTGGTATAAAATATCTACGGTGTTCAGTTTAATACCTGTGGTCAGTTATATGTTTGTGTGTCTGTGTGTGATGCAGTAAGCCCCCTAGGCTGTAATCTGTGTCTGTCAGAGGACTGGGACAGCGAACTCGGGGTACAAAATTTTCCCCGTAAGCCGGTGAAAAAGGCGCCTCGTGTGGAGCAGACGTTGGTCTGTGTGCTTCAGCGGCAGAGTGACACTGACGGCAAAACTCAGTACCTGCTTACACAGAGGCCCAGTAAAGGCAAGACATCATACAACTATTAAACCTTACATTTATACAAAAAACACTAGTGATTTGACCCCTCGATGGCCACCAGGGCTGCTGGCAGGAATGTGGGAGTTACCCAGCATGCTCCTGGAAAACGGTGTGCCCGAGAAGAAGCACAGAGCCCTGCTAAATTCTGAGGTGCAAAGGATTGTGGGAACTGTTGCAGAGTCCTTACAGTATGTGGGAAAAGTGAGTATGGTCATAAGAGGTTCTGATTTTTGTATTTTTATAGGGACACTCATTTTATTTTTTGTTGCTTTAAAACAATGTGTTTACTTGTGTAATAAGTGTTAACTGTAATCTGTATAGTATGTAAAGTACACGAATTCATACGCTTTCGGTACAAGGCTTTCGGTTCAGTGCACATTAACATTGAGTTTATTTTATATAATCAATTTAATTGGTGCGGATTAAATCGATTACCCAATTTGATCAATATAATAAAAAGTGTATTGTGTTAATTTGATTTATTCTAGTTTATTTTTATATATTGTACTTGTAGAAAGTTGTATTTTATATACTATTTACCCAATATTATTAAAAAAAATTTTTAACTGTTCACAAATGTTAATAATAATAAACTATGTTAATATAAAGCAACAAGCAAATTCGTTCAGTAAAACTCATCATTATGCTCACAAATGTATTTATTTATTAAATCTCGCACAGTATCGCAATGTGGTATTCTTGTCTCCAGAAAAGCTGCTTGAAATTTTCCACGGACTAAATCTGTGTATTTATCGCCAAAAAAAAAGGAAAAAAGTGTAGTACCTGTAATATGTGTAGCATGTGGGGTGGAGTATTGTAGCTGTAGTATGCATAATTGTACAGTGTAGTGCAATGTATATACAGTGTACTATAGAACATGTATTATTTAGTATTTAAGAATCAGTAATACCAGTAAAATGTGTAGTATAGTAGCTGTAGTATGCATAATTGTACAGAGTAGTATAGAAAGTTTAGTATGTAGTATTTCTGGATCAGATTAGTATTTTGAATATGTATATTTTAATGGGGTACTATAATACCAGTAGGGTAAACTGTATAGAAAATACAATTACAGTGTAATATAAAGCATTTAATATTTTCAGTTAACATTAACTTTAATATCTGTAGAATTTGGGATGTTGGTTAATACAGCACCTGTAGTACATGGTATATAGAATAAAACAGGATGATGCTATAGGAGAGTGTGAATGTGTGTTTGAGACGTTAAACTGAAGCGTGTGTGTGTTTTTCCTGTTTAGGTGGTCCACATCTTCTCACACATTCACCAAACGTATATAGTTTACAGTGCAAGTGTGTGTGAGTGTGTAGAGGTTCAGAGAGACCAAAAGATCTGCTGGCTCGAACATTCAGCTTTGCAGGAGGCTGCTGTGTCTACCGGGGTTAAAAAGGTGTGTGTGTGAACGTGTGTGTGTGTGTGTGAACGTGTGTGTGTGAACGTGTGTGAACGTGTGTGTGTGTGTGAACGTGTGTGTGTGTGTGTGTAAACGTGTGTGTGAACGTGTGTGTGAACGTGTGTGTGAACGTGTGTGTGAACGTGTGTGTGAACGTGTGTGTGTGTGTGTGTGTAAACGTGTGTGTGTGTGTGTGTGTAAACGTGTGTGTGTGTGAACGTGTGTGTGTGAACGTGTGTGTGTGAACGTGTGTGTGTGAACGTGTGTGTGTGAACGTGTGTGTGAACGTGTGTGTGTGAACGTGTGTGTGAACGTGTGTGTGTGTGTGTGTGTGTGTGTGAACGTGTGTGTGTGTGAACGTGTGTGTGTGTGAACGTGTGTGTGTGTGTGAACGTGTGTGTGTGTGTGAACGTGTGTGTGTGTGTGAACGTGTGTGTGTGTGTGTGTGAACGTGTGTGTGTGTGTGTGTGTGTGAACGTGTGTGTGTGTGTGTGTGTGTGAACGTGTGTGTGTGTGTGTGTGTGTGAACGTGTGTGTGTGTGTGTGTGTGTGTGTGTGTGTGTGTGTGTGTGAACGTGTGTGTGTGTGTGTGTGTGTGTGTGTGTGTGTGTGTGTGTGTGTGTGTGTGTGTGTGAACGTGTGTGTGTGTGTGTGTGTGTGTGTGTGAACGTGTGTGTGTGTGTGTGTGAACGTGTGTGTGTGTGTGTGAACGTGTGTGTGTGTGTGTGTGAACGTGTGTGTGTGTGTGTGTGAACGTGTGTGTGTGTGTGTGAACGTGTGTGTGTGTGTGTGAACGTGTGTGTGTGTGTGAACGTGTGTGTGTGAACAGACCGGTACATGTATATACACTCTGTATGTTTGTTCTTGTAGATCATGAAGCTTTATGACGAGTCCACAAGCAAACTGCATGACACAAAGGTAAGAAATTTGTTTTATTTCGTTTATTTAAAGTAGTTTATTGTTGTTTTGTATTCATTGAAAAACACTTAAAATTTAATTTTAGAACTATATTTTACTGTTCCAGATATAATAAGCTCATACAATTTTAAATATTATACTTAATTTTACAGACTTTCTTCCTTTTTAAATTTCAACAGATTTCAAACTGTGTTTACAGAAATTATTTTGAGGATCAGGATATGATGAAGTTTTTCGAACCTTTTTTTGTCAATTTATTTATTAATTTTATATATATATATATATATATATATATATATATATATATATATATATATATATATATATATATATATATATATATTTTTTTTTTTCATTTTTTTAAGCAAATAATTTTATTACTTCCTGTTTTAGAATAAGAAACGAAAGCAAATTCCTCAAGCTGAAAAAGACAAGAAGGTCAAACGATCAGGAAGTGCAGATAACGGCGGCCCCAAGCAGCTCTCACTTACACGGTTCTTCACCACCTCGAAACAGACCAGCATCTGAAGATTACAGTCCGAAACCTTTTCATTCTGATCGCATCAATCCGACTTAAGTTGGATCTCGTGGTCTGACTCATGATTCGGGTCAGATCTCACAATCTTGCACATGAATTTCCTAAATCCGACTCAGTTCTGATCTCTGTACATGGCTTATGTTTTATTTAAGATCTCACCATCCAACTCATGATTTGATTCATTTATATTCAATTCAATTGCAATCCAATAGATTCGATCTCTTGGTTTTGGATCTTGTGATATGACTCAGGATTTGATTCACATTCTGATTTACAGGAGACAATTTGAAGTTGATTATTATGCATTTTAATTCTTGATGTATTCAGTCCACAGTACATTATGCATATTTCCCTGAACTGAGAGCCTTAAAACATAACATTTTACATTTATTTGAATGAATTTCTTTTCTCTTTAACATATTTTATGTAATCTGTCATTGTAATTTCTAAATAAACTCTGACCAAAAACACTGAATATTTTCAACTTGACTTGACATACTCAAAGCTTATTTTACATTCTGTGGTTAATATTCTGATATTAATAATATCAGACTTCTATAATGAACAAAACTACACACACACACAGACACTCAATGAGGTCAAGGTCAGAGCTCTATAGCAGGTTACTTATGATATAACAGGTTACTTCCACTCCAGCCCATAGTGCTGACACTGGAGACTCC
Organism: Silurus aristotelis; assembly: GCF_946808225.1. NCBI lineage: Eukaryota > Metazoa > Chordata > Actinopteri > Siluriformes > Siluridae > Silurus > Silurus aristotelis. The sequence continues at coordinate 5,347,065 of NC_139584.1, forward strand.
TTTTTATAAATGATTTATAAATTAAACCTCTTTATTCTACAGATAACTATATAAATATATTGTTCACTGTTCAGTGTGTGTTTAATGTGTTATATGTTCTTGACTGTAGGAGAGTGTGTAAGAGAAACAAGCGGGTGTATGGTCATGGTGTTTGGAAAAGAACAAAAGTCCTGCCTGGGTTAAATCAAACAATGTTTTTTTTTTCCCCTCTACTTTCAAAATAAAGTTTAGTTTTCATACTTAGTACTCGACTTATGCCTGAGCTGTGACCCCAATGAATGCCCATACAGCAGTTGTGCATCCAAACCAGAAAAACTGCCTGGTTTTGAACAGGAATAATGATGAGTGGTGGAGCTTGTTGTGCCGAGGTTGAGGAGGGTGTTGCAGCAGGGTTTGGATCCTGCAGCAGGACACATTTACAGTCTTATCAGTGTTCTGAGAGGTGAACCCTCACGTCCAAAGTCTCCAGATAAAGCAAAGTAGAGAAAAATCTAAATTAGGTGAGTTTTAACTTTGTAACAAATGACATGTGCATAATGTTTTGATCCAAATGAGTTTCAAATCAGGTCTGAGATGATGAATATTATTATTAAGTCTCTGATTTTGGTGAATCTATGCAGTACATTAAGTTTGTGTATGTGTGTGAACTCTCACTTCAGTCCAAATGGAAAGTCAGCTTGCTTTGAGTTAATACTGCTCATCAGGCGTATGTGATTCTTTCCCATTCAAATGTGACTCATTGTACCTCAGTCACATATGTAGCCTATTTAGTTTGTTATTTAATCAGCTGTCGCTTTAGTTTAAATCTTGTACAGAAAAGAAAGAAATGCGGAAATAACACCTTGTACAGGCAACATGCCGTACCTGACCGAGTCGGCTCTTTGAATCGACTCTTAGGTGAAAGCGATGTCGCTCAAACTTTACTGACATATAAAGTCTGAATAACTTTTAACTTCATATTTAGACCTAAGCTAGCTAACTATACGTTTAATAATAAAACCCGAAAAATAAATTAGCATCACCGACGTGTGATTCGTTGTTCAAAAGAGTCGGCTTGATTTTGACTCGCAAATGTGAACAGATTCATTTAAACCATAATAATACACTTTAATAAGTATAAACGTGTATTTAAACTGTTTAAATCATTTGGCTAGCAAGACGGCTAATGATACACAAAAACTTAACAAAACAGGTAAACTTCTGTTCTCAAACGAATCGGATGTTTGAGTCAAAATGTCTAGTCGACTCTTTAAACTGACTCTTGGGAGTCTCCTCGTATATAAATCACTTGTGCAGGATATTAAAAAATAAATCCTGTCATTTTGTTCGATATGAATTTTGCAGGGTTATTGTCCAGGGTCAGGTCAGTAATGGCTTCAGCGTGGCAGAGAGTCGAGTCTCTGCATCGTTGGATCTTGGAGAATGGAGGTGTGTTATCATGATGTGATATCTACTCAATATTACTGTGTAATCACATCTTCAGGTCTAACAGATTTGTTTTCCATTTAATGGACAGTCCACCAGGTAAGTAGAAGCTCCAGGGTCCTGCCCAGCCCTATGATTTGACCCTGAAATCTAATAAAGAGTAACTGTTACTAATTAGATAATTAAGTGTAATAATTAAGTGTAATAATACAGACTATCATGTTTATGTAGAATAATGAGCAGATGAACATTATCTTGTGTTTAACTGTAAGATGTTGCGCTTTCTTTTAATAATTTAATTGTTCTGCATCTCCTTTGCATTCGAAATTAAAACTTTTGTAAAAGTCATTAGAGAGTCTTTTCTCAAATGTAGTAATCTGGACAATTATATTTCAGCTTCGCACTTTATAGATTTATTGATTAGTACTAATCGCATCTTGGCCAATGTGTGTAGTGCAGCAGGTTGTATACATTCAGAAGCTTGAAGTCTATTTACTTTATTGAGATGCAGCACTGCACCCTTTAAAGAGCATCAGGGTTCATGATGCATTTGAAATTGAAACTTTTGCAAAATTATTTTTTCTGCCCAGACCTATGTTTTGACACAGAAATCGAACATTAAGTAAATCAATACAGACTAACAGCTTTATGAATGTCTGGTGGGATGAATATTATCTTCTGTTAAATTTTCAGTGTGTAAAGTGTAAGATGTTGCACTTTAATCTCATAATTAAATTGTTTTGCATGTCTCTCTCTCTCTCTCTCTCTCTCTCTCTCTCTCTCTCTCTCTCTCTCTCTCTCTCTCTCACAACATGTTCAGTCACAAGGTTTCTGCATGGAATCGTCAAAAAAAGCTTTCTTTAAAATGTTTGCTTTATAGTGTAGATTAATACCAATCACAGCTTGGCTGATGTGTGTAGTGCAGGAGGTGTTGAGATATTGGAACTTTTGCAGAAGTCAGTAGAGAGTCATTTTGCTCCCTAGTCTTTCCTTATATAATCTGTATTTTCTTAATGTATATTCAAAACTGTTAAAAAAAAAACAAAAACAAAAAACACCACATTTGACCTTGGTGTGACCTTGGCCTTTTGGATCAGTTCCAAAATATAATAATTTCTTCTGCTAATCCTTAGTGATAACTTCACATAAACTATATAATCATACAACCACTGTTAAAATATCCTAGATGATTGAACAGAATTGTTTTTATATTATTTATTTATATATATATATATATATATATATATATATATATATATATATATATATATATATATATATATATATATATAGTGTCCTGTTGTTCCAAAAATAATTAAATTATTAATTATTATTAATAAAAATAAACTCTTTTGCTGAACAAATCCTGAATTTCTGCCTGTTTTGTTTCATTATTGATTCCAGATAAGAGAACTGACCCATGGCTGCTCGTTTACTCCCCTGTCCCAGTCTTCTGTATTTTTCTCTGCTACCTCGGCATCATCTGGCTCGGACCCAAGCTCATGAGAAACAGGGAAGCGGTGGACCTCAAATATGTCCTTATAGTTTATAACTTCGCAATGGTTTGTCTGTCGGTCTACATGTTTCACGAGGTACAGTTTCCTCAACACTATTCTACTTTTGCTTCCAGAGTCAGGAAGGGAGATATCATATCTCTAACTATCTAGCTAGCTACTCGAATATTTATTAGTTATAACGTTACTGAATTACACCATGGTCAATGTAATAACTGGATTGTGACTGGCTGGAGGTTCAGGTGCACGTTTAGAGGATTGTACATACAAGTAGTTTGCGGTCAGTTGAATCAGCTTTCTATAAAAATGCGCTGCTCATAAACACAGTTACAGAAGCATATAGAGAGAGTGACAGCAACTGTAAACATTTCCAAATTAGCTTACTAAGCTACATGGAGGATTTTCTATTTTTTGGGGGGTTGAATATAGTGATTTTGATAATAAAAAAAAAGGCGAGGCACAAACTGAAGAAGAAACCGTTTAAATGAGAAATATAATAAAAAACTGCACTGGGACTTAACAACAACAGCTTTATTATTCGTAGAGACATGGCTCTCTCTCTCTCTCTCTCTCTCTCTCTCTCTCTCTCTCTCTCTCTCTCTCTCTCTCTCTCTCTCTCTCACTTTCTCTCTTTCTCATACCTATTTATGACATTACATTTAATTACTGTAATCTTGTTGCACTGCTTTTTCTCTGTGTGTAAATCCGAGCAGCAGGACTCAAGATCTAATGAGTGATATATAAAATAAAGTGTTATTGAAGTGTTATATCTGTTCAGTCAAACATCAGTGACAGATTGAAGTTGGTGGTAAATGACCATAAGGTGATAATCCACAGCTAGGCGTGAGGTTTTACAGTACATCATTTTAGATCTACCTCGGGCCGTTTATATAATACCTTTATATAATACAACTATACAGCTGTACAACAGTTTTACAGATATGTTTTGATCACTTATGTATTTGGTATTGTCTAGTTCTTAGTGACGTCTTGGCTGTCAAACTACAGCTACCTCTGTCAGCCTGTCGACTACAGCAGCAGTCCTCTGGCTCTGAGGGTAATCATTATCCCTTTCTCAAATAAGGAATAAAACACTGTGTGCTGTGAAGTGTTAGGAAACATTTAACAGTGCAGTGGTGTAATGAAGCAGAGTTACTCTAAACTTGATTTGTTTTCCTGTAATAGGAAGTTCTTTTGTGTTTACTGTAATTTCAGTCCTACTGCATGGGGACGTAACATTTTAGTAGCTTAAAAAAAACATTCCTTCACCAGCCTCTATTTTTTCCGCCTAGTTAATAGTTACTAAGAATTCACAAAGAAGTATAAACTCCTGTGTCCTGAAGATGTCCAAAAATTTAAAGTCCTCTCATGTATTTTTATTTTGCCGGTTCTCAGATAGCCAGTGTGTGCTGGTGGTTCTTCTTCTCCAAAGTCATCGAGCTCAGTGACACGGTAAGTAGCTGCAGAGAATCATAGTTGTTAGTGCTTGGTTGTAAGTGTTGGTGTTTAATGGAGAACCTGATATTTGATGGTTAATGTTTGTGTTTGATGGAGAACCTGATATTTGATGGTTAATGTTTGTGTTTAATGAAGAACCTGATGTTTGATGGTTAATGTTTGTGTTTAATGAAGAACCTGATGTTTGATGGTTAATGTTGGTGTTTAATAAAGAACCTGATGTTTGATGGTTAATGTTGGTGTTTAATGAAGAACCTGATGTTTGATGGTTAATGTTGGTGTTTAATGAAGAACCTGATGTTTGATGGTTAATGTTGGTGTTTAATGAAGAAACTGATATTTGATGGTTAATGTTTGTGTTTAATGAAGAACCTGATGTTTGATGGTTAATGTTTGTGTTTAATGAAGAACCTGATGTTTGATGGTTAATGTTGGTGTTTAATGAAGAACCTGATGTTTGATGGTTAATGTTGGTGTTTAATGAAGAACCTGATGTTTGATGGTTAATGTTGGTGTTTAATGAAGAAACTGATATTTGATGGTTAATGTTGGTGTTTAATGAAGAACCTGATGTTTGATGGTTAATGTTGGTGTTTGATGGAGAACCTGATATTTGATGGTTAATGTTGGTGTTTAATGAAGAACCTGATGTTTGATAGTTATTGTTGGTGTTTAATGACAATCTTGGTGCTTAGTGATGGATGTTGGCGTTTAATGAAGAACCTGTTGCTTGATGGGGTATGTTGGTTTTTAATAAAGAACCTGATGTTTGATGGTTAATGTTGGTGTTTAATGAATAACCTGATATTTGATGGTTAATGTTGGTGTTTAATGAAGAACCTGATGTCCGATGGTTAATGTTGGTGTTTAATAACAATCTTGGTGCTTAGTGATGGATGTTGGTGTTTAATGAAGAACCTGTTGCTTGATGGTATATGTTGGTGTTTGATGGAGAATCTGGTGCTTGATGGTGATTGTTGGTGTTTAATGAAGAACTTGATATTTGGTGATTAATGTTGTTAATGAAGGTATGATGACATTTCATGTCATTTATGTTTGTAGTCAAATGCTAATAAGAAATATTTATTTTTGGGTAAACTGTTTGTTTGTGTTTGATGGTTTGATTATTGATGTTTATCAAATAACAGGTGTTTTATGAATGACGTTCAGTGGTAAATATATAAGTTTGCTGGTGATTGTTTGAATGTTTGGTGTGTGCTGGTGATTTTTAGGGTGTTTGATATGGTATTTATTTACTGGAAAGTGGTGTGTGATTGTATACATTGGAGAATGGTGTTTGTGCTATAAATGAAAGCTTGTATTAAAGTGTGCTGTTAATAGGTGTTTATATGGTCTTTATTGGTGAAGGTTGAATAACAAATTAATGTTTTGTTTTGTTTGTTTTTTTAAATATTAGTGAATAATGGTGTTTTGGTTTGGAGTGTTTATGGGTGTTGGTTTTTGGTATTTGCTATTTGTTTACATTTTTTGTCTGATATTGTTAAAAAAAAAAAAACCCTGAAGTTTGATGTTAATAATTTCACCAAAATATTGAAGAAAGATATTTAATGGTGCTTATTTGGGAGCATTGGGGTGTGTTTATGTTTGAGTTTTCATTGCGGTTTGTTTGCTGTTTAATTGTTAATGGTGGTTAATATTTGGTAAGTTCTGGTGTTTCCTGGCCATACATTGGTGGCCTCACAGCACTTTTGATCTTTTGTCTTTTTGCTTTTGTTTTTACCCTCGTATCACCAGGTGTTTTTCATTTTGCGAAAGAAGAACAGTCAGCTGACTTTCCTGCACGTGTACCATCATGGCACCATGATCTTCAACTGGTGGGCCGGAGTCAAATACGTCGCTGGGGGACAGTGTACGTTTTTTTTTTTTTTTTTACATCCTCTGACTGATGTTTTCTTTTGAAACAACTTTTTGTACTGATGTGTAAAAGATCCTTTAAACTGTATTGAATACTTGACTGTGTGTGTGTGTGTGTGTGTGTGTGTGTGTGTGTGTGTAGCTTTTTTTATTGGCCTCCTTAACACCTTCGTACACATCATCATGTATTCGTACTATGGCCTGGCAGCTTTGGGTCCAAACATGCAGAAATATCTGTGGTGGAAACGTTACCTCACCTCCCTGCAACTGGTAAATACACAAACACACACACGCACACACGCCAGCACAAATGCACACCTACTGACAAGCAATCTCAAATGCTCAATACGCACACCACCAAGTGCACACACAAACACAACATGAAAACATGCACACACACAAATATAAACACAAACGCATAGACTCTCACCAGCACAAATGAATGCCTCCAGTGCAAACACACACACACACACACACACACACACACATACACACACACACACACACACACACACACACACACACACACACACACACACACACACACACACACTTTAACACTTAAGCAAGAAACTGAAGCTGTGCGTATCATATTTCTCCTCTTTTTTTGGTTCTCAGCTTCAGTTTGTTCTTCTTACCACACACACTGGCTACAACCTGTTCACCGAGTGCGACTTCCCTGACTCCATGAACGCTGTGGTGTTTGCCTACTGCATCAGCCTCATCCTTCTCTTCACCAACTTCTACTACCATAGCTACATGAAAAGAAAGAACAAGCGCCTCTAAAGCAGACTCCACCCCTTTAAGAAGTCTAACCCTAAAAGAACGTGTAAGAAAATAATTAAAGGCAACATCAGTGTGAACATCAGGAGCAAATAGTCTCCAGTACACATCCTCAGTGATATTATAATTGCTTCCTCCATTATACAGTGGGGGAAATAATTATTTGATCCCCTGCTGATTTTGTGACTTTACCCCCATACAAAAAAAATTAACAGTCTAGAATTTTTATGGTAGGTTTATTTTAGAACAATGAGACAGAATATAAAAGAATTAATAAATAAACTTTAAAGAAAGATTATACATTAATCTGTATTTGATCTCCTACCAACCAGCAAAAATTCTGACTCCCACCCACCCTAATCAGTCCTGTACCTTTGAGAAAGAACTCCTAGTATCAACTTGCGATGTGTATAAAAGACACCAGTCACAAAAGCAACCTCTTCCATTCAAACCTCTCCACCACCATGGGCAAGACCAAATAGCTGAGGACGTTCGGAGACAAGATTGTAGACCTGCACAAGCCTGGAATGGGCTACAAGACCATCAGCAAGAACATTGGTGAGAAAGAGACCACTGTTGGAACGATAATTCGAAAATGGAAGAAATACAAGATAAGTCACTCACGCTTGCTCTGGAGCTTCATGCAAAATCTCACCTCATTGGGTAAGTATGATATTAGAAAGGTGAAGGATCAGCCCAGAATTACACGGTCGGAGCTTGTTAATGATCTCAAGAAAGCTGGGACCACAGTCACCAAGAAAACCATTGGTAACACACCGAGGTCCCTCTGCTCAAGAACGCACATGAACAGGCTTGTCTGAAGTTCAGCAATGAACATCTGAATGATTCAGAGAAGGCTTGTGAGAAGGTGATGTGTTCAAATGAGACCAAAATTGAGCTCTTTGGCATCAACTCGACTCACCATGTTTGGAGGCGGAGAAATGCAGAATATGACACCAAGAACATAAGAAAATAAACCTACCATAAAAATTCTAGACTGGTCATTCCTTTGTATGGGGTAAAGTCACAAAATCAGCAGGGGATCAAATAATTATTTCCCCCACTGTATATACGTTAAGATGCCAAAGAGCTTTAATGATGCACTTCTCACTCGAGAATGTAATGGGGAACCTGATGTTCTACTTAAATTAGCTTCATCTGTGGCAACTTATGTAAGAAGTAAGAACATTTTAAATATGACCGAAAAGTTTTACCTCGCAGAAACATACTCTGAAGCAAAACAATAAAAACAACAATAAAATATTCTTAAAATAAATGTGATGGTTTAGGTTGTGTTTATTACAATGTTCAAGTTCCAGTTTATTGCTAAATAAACTTATTTCTAACTATTTCTATATAGTTTTCACAATGCATATTGTCTCAAAGCATCTTTACAGAATGTAAGAATTATAGAACAAAAAAATGTAGTGAATTATGTGTGTTTATCCCTGATGAGCAGATAGTACGAGGAAGAAACCTTGAGAGGAACCAGACTCAAAAGGGAAACCCATCCTCATCTGGGTGACATCAAGAGTGTTATTATAAATAATAAAAACAATACAAAAAGAGATCGTGAGAACTACCATGAGCACCGGTTGAACATTCAGTTGTAGTTGTGGAACCATTCTCAAAGTACAATGTCCAAACTGTACGTTAAGTGGGATCAAAATGGCGCTGGCACGTCTTTAAATGGTTTGGGATGTTTGTGGAGTCGCCATCTACTCTTTGAAGGTCCATAATTTTCATGAGGTGGGACACGACTGGAGCTGGCGCAACCTCAGGATGCCTCGGGATGGGTAGAGAAAGAAATGCAGTGAAAAGGAATTAGCGTAGCTGCTGTTTATGATATTAACAGCACAAGTTGATAATGTGCATGTGATCAGATGTACTCGAGCACAAGGTTATGATGTGATGTGTGTTATGTGTAGAACTCGCTAAAAAGATATGTCTTTAATCTGCACTTAAACTGGGAGAGTGTGTCTGAGCCCTGAACACTGTCAGGAAGACTATTCCAAAGTTTAAGGGCTAAATGTGAAAATGCTCTACCACCTTAATGGACTTTGCTATTCTAGGAACTACTAGAAGTCGTGAGTTTTGAGACATTAAAGAGCGTGAAGGATTGTAGTGTGTTAAAAGACTGGATAGATACATGGAAGCCAAACCATTTAGGGCTTTGTAAGTAAGTAGCAGTCGTTTGTAGTCGATTCGAAACTTAACAGGATTGGGGTTATACGGTCATATTTTCTTGACCTTGTGAGAACTTTGGCTGCTGCATTCTGGACTGTAGCTTGTTTATTAATGATGATTAATGATTAATGACAACCACCTAGTAATGCATTACAATAGTCCAGTCTGGAGGTCATGAATGCATGGATGAGCTTCTCTGCATCAGATATAGACATGTTTCTTAGCTTAGCAATATTTCAAAGGTGGAAGTAGGCTGGTTTTTGCGCCAATGAGCAAAATCTCGGTCTTATCAGAATTTATTTATAGAAAGTTATGCATCATACAATTTTTTTATTTCTTTAACACACTGAGTTAACCAGGCCAATTCATCTGGTTTTGATGAGATATACAGCTGGGTATCATCCACATAATAAAAGCTAATCCCATGCCTTCTAGCATTATTTCTTATGGGACGCATGTAAATTAAAAAAATCAGGGGTCCTAGAACTGAGCCTTGTGGCAACCCATATATTACTCGCATTAACCTGTATAGTTCTTCATTAAGATATGCAAAATGTTAACAATTAGACAGGTATGATAAATGCCTGTCCATGAATGCCGATGCAATTCGGTAAGCATTCTAGGAGAAAGTTATGATCTATAATGTTAAATGCACTAAGATTTAGTAAAACTAACAAAGAGTTGCAGACTTGGTCCAAAGCTTTACTCTTTACACATGCCCTGACTATACTTTTTACCTTTACACATTTTTCATTGCTTTGCTCTTTAATTGACCTTTTATACGACTTTGTACCATACTTGCGTTGTACTTGACTTTATTTTTTATTTCATTTTTTTACTTTACTTTACAGTTTACATTATTTTGTACTTTAATTTATTTTTACATTACTTTTTGAGTTTAAAATGTATTTATTACTTTTTAAAATGTGTGCTTAACACAACTTTTTTACTTTATGTAATTTTACAGATTTCTGAGTATCTGACTGAGTACAAAGATTCAGCTCAGCTACAGTCTTTTAAACGTCTCCATACAGAGGGGAATTTACAGTTTTAATTGGATTATTTTTTTTTTTTTGTGTGTGTGGATTCAAGTTTGTTTTACTCTGAACAGACTTTTGTGTGTCCACCGCTAGGGGGAGGTGTTTATCCACTTATATCTGACATAAGCATCATGCGGTATTAGTATCCTATATTCCAATATCCTATCGGTCATATTGTCATAGTATTACACACACACAAACACGCGAGTGCATTATTAAAGGGATTTTTATCTTCCGAGACACGATATAGTGACACAATAATTAATAGTTTAACAAACTGTACATTTTATACATCTGAGAGAGTTCAATTGACAACAAAATCCATTCAACTTAAAAAAACAAAAAAAAAACCCAACACACAGACAGGAGTGAAAATCAAAAGACAACACACACAGCTGCAAACATTCATTGATAAACACAGCAACACACAAAGCCGATATATATCTCACACTTCGGGGGGGGAGAGAGAGAGAGAGAGAGAGAGAGAGAGAGAGAGAGAGAGAAGGAGAGAGATTGAGAAAAACAGTAGAGCGATCAGATCCTGATTTGAGATGTAAGCGGATTTCCTCATCATATTCCCAAAAATTTACTTTTATTGTCTGTAAGTATAAAAAAATGGAAGTGACATGAATATGAAGCACGTTTGATCTCCACAGCGATCAGCTGAAGGATGGAGACCAAGCATGAGTTTTTACAAAACATGGAGCAGAATGTTCTGGAGATTACAGCGTTTATGTAGCAAGTGCAAGAGCAATTTTGAGAGGAAGGAATAGCAAGGGCATGATGGAGGAACTGTAATAGACTGCTGAAGGAACATAGATGAAATGATGAATTACAGAAGTGATGGAGTGCTGGAAGAACAATTATGATGTGATGGAGGAATGGTGATGAAAGAACACAAATGGAGTGATAGAGGAACAGCTTAAAGACTGTGAAAGAATGGTGTGAAAGAAAGAAATGCTTGATCGGGTGATGGAGGGAAAGTGATAGTAAAGCAGTGATGGAGTTATAGAGGAACAGTGGAGTGATGAAGAAGAAGTGAGGAAGAAACAGTGATGCAGTAATATGAAAATAGTAATAAAGAAAACATGATGGAGGTATAAAGGATCTGTTATGGAGTAACAGAAATGCACTGATGGAGAAACATTGATGGAGTGATAGTGGAGCTTTGATGAAGAAACAGTGATCGAGAAACTAATGAAGAGATAAATGAGCAGTGATGATGGAACAGTGATAGAGGAGCAGGGATAGAGAAACTGAAATGGAGTGATGGAGCATCAATAGAGCATTGATGGAGTGAAAGAGGAGCAGTGAGAGATTAATTAAGGAGCAGTGATGAAAGTATACAGAACAATGCAGAGACAGAGTGATGGAGGAATAGTTAAAGACCAAAGTGATAGAACGATAGTAATTAAGTATTATAGTAACAAAGTTATAGAACAATAGATTGATGGAGTGATATAGTAACAGAGTGATACAGTATGTGTCAGAGTGATAGAGTGATGGACTGATGCTCTACGTCTCAGTGTACACAGAGGATATTTGACTCAAGCTGCGCTCGAAGGCTCCCAGCTGGAAGAAGACACCATCATCTGCACTGAGACTGAACTGAGACACAGAACCCCCGAGCTCTGGTATTAAACTGAACCCTAAACACACACACACACACACACACACACACACACACACACACACACACACACACACACACAGACACACACACACACACAGACACACACATTGGAATTATGCCAGTGTAATTTACAGCTTTTTTGGTTTATATAGTAAAATAAAATATGTATTTGTGTGTGTTTGTGTATATAGATAGATAGATAGATAGATAGATAGATAGATAGATAGATAGATAGATAGATAGATAGATAGATAGATAGATAGATAGATAGATAGATAGATAGATAGATAGATAGATAGATAGATAGATAGATAATGTGTGTCTGTGTGTGTACCTGTATTGGAGCAGCTGGTGTGTAAGCCATTGTGTGCGTGAGTATTGAAATTGTGAGGATCTGCAGGGATGTGAGTGTTGATGTTCTGCTCTGCTCTGTAATTATCCCCGAATTGGAAGCAGCTCTGGAAGTTTCCTCGATAATCTAAAAGATTATTACAAGCACTGTAGTTACACACAATGCTACTGTTACACACTCAACTGTAACACACACTGTTACTGTTACACACACTGTTACACTCACAATTACTGTTACACACACTGTTACTGTTCCACACACTGTTACACTCACAATTACTGTTACACACACTGTTACTGTTACACACACTGTTAAACTCAAAATTACTGTTACACACTCAATGTTACTGTTACAAACTGTTACACACACTGTTACACTCACAATTACTGTTATACACACTGTTACATTCACAATTACTGTCACACACACACACACACACACACACACACACACACACACACACTGTTACTGTTACACACACTGTTGTACTCCCTGTTACATGCACTGTTGTTTCACTTGCACTGTTGTCTCTCACACACACACACACTGGATCTGTTACACACTCATACTCTAACATTATGTTATACTTTACACTCTTCCTTCCTTCCTTCCTTCCTTCCTTCCTTCCTTCCTTCCTTCCTTTCTTTCTTTCTTCCTTTCTTTCTTTCTTTCTTTCTTTCTTTCTTTCTTTCTTTCTTTCTTTCTTTCTTTCTTTCTTTCTTTCTTTTTCTCTCTCTCTCTCTCTCTCTCTCTCTCTCTCTCTCTCTCTCTCTCTCTCTCTCTCTCTCTCTCTCTCTCTCCCTCCCTCTTCAATTATGCATTCATTCATATTTATAAATATAGGTTCAACTTTTTTAACATCCTTTCCTCCCTCCTGCCACCTTTTTCCACTTTCCTTCCTTTAGTATTTTCAGTACCTTCATTGAGGTTGTGGAAGGTGGAGTAGGATTTGTGGTGATGCTGTGTGGATGAAAGGTTTTGCTGTTTCTCCACCAGTGTGGTTGATGGAGATGGAGCCTTCAGTGGACTGAGTCCTGGAGAAAGTAATTGACCAGATAACCTGAGAGAGCGAGAGCGAGAGAGAGAGAGAGAGAGAGAGAGAGAGAGAGAGAGAGAGAGAGAGAGAGAGAGAGAGAGAGAGAGAGAGAGAGAGAGAGAGAGAGAGAATAAATCATTGTGTTCTGTATGTCACTTTGTTTTTTGTCACTGTGTTTTCAGTGTAAACTCTTGTGTAAAGTTGAAAAAAGTGTGTGTTTTAGTTTGAACTGAAGCTGCAGAGGAGATCAGCAGGAACACTGAGCTTTGGCTGGATGTTTCAGTGTAAAGCCTGCACAGATATGCCACGTCTAAACAAAAACCATCACTGATTCACAGGCTGGTTCTGATCAAGCATTAGCGTGTGTGTGTGTGTGTGTGTGTGTGTGTGTGTGTGTGTGTGAGAGAAAGTGTGTTTTTGAGTGTTGGCCCAGAAGGAAAGCTGTAATTGCTGCAACCGAACAAGTAAATTCTTTGTTAGTAAATTGTAAATTCACCAGCCAGGGCTCGGAAATAAAAAGTCATTCTGGTGACATGACAAACGTACAACACTAACGCAACACCACAATGTCATTGTGTAGTTCTTAGAAAATCATCCTCAATCTCAGATATACAGTGGATATCAAAAAAAGTCTACACAATCTTACAAAAGTGCAAGACAGAAATAACAACAATATTTGAAAAGAAAGAAATTAAACACTATGTAGACATCTGACCATAAAATTCTTATGTGCTAACCATTCTTACTTTCTATTTACTGTTATAGTAAACTTCACTTTTCTGGGAAGATCCACTCTTCTCCAACTTCTCCCACATTTTTACACTTGGCTGGAAAAGCTGGGTGTCCCAATACTTTTGCGTGCAAATCGTAATTTCAGGATGGAGCCACGTTTTGGTTCTTAGAGGAGCTGGATTAATCAGTGATGTTACTCTGAGATGTTTAGAGGACTCCACATGCATCATTTCATCCATAACGTCTGACTTTCCTAGCATTTCAACCTGAGCGGGACACGTTTTCCTCATCGTGACTCAGGCTTCTGTCTTGTCTGAAAGCTGGACGTGGCACTTCGAACGTTTAAGATGTTTCAGACAGTTTTCTACAAGCCACTCGCCAATCTTAGGGTCCTATATTTTGCTTAGTGTAAGAATAACCTGAGTGAAACAATCCTGACTTCATGTGTCTCTGTGGTGCATTTCCACCCCCCCAACCCCCCGGGACGTCTGCTGTCAGCAGGAACTCAGGAAACAGTTATACTGTTCATATTTTTACAAGCTGCTTCTCCGTGACTCAGGGAGTAATCAGTGCCAGGTGGAGTGTGCTCAGACTGCAGGAACGCCGGGAATCCTTCATACACTTCCATAAGCGTGCGATTCATCTCCCCACTAGGCTCTCAGTTCTTCAGCTTTCAGGTGCTTTATAGGCAAATAACAGCACAAACAACCATCAAAAGTTTTATAAAAAAAATTTTTCATTCAAAATAAATGAATGAATGAATGAATGAATGAATGAATGAATAAATAAATAAATAAATAAATAAATAAATAAATAAATAAATAAATAAATGTTATACGTGTGCAGGATTGGGCAAAGATACATCAAAATATATTTTAAAATAAAATACCAAATAACTTCACTTTAAGTGTATCAAAATAAACTACAAAATACAGCAGCCACACGATGTATCAAAATAAACTTCTGTATTCTTCTATTACAAAAATACTAAATAATACTTTAAAAAAATTTCTTCCTAAACCTTCCATTAATTGACCTTTTTGATCTGTTCCTTCACTATTACACCAACTCAGTTTATTAAGAAAACAATGTTTGATAGCAACAGCTTGTCTCCGGTCGAGTCATGCAATAAATCTGACATGTGCAACCAGTTAACTGATCAAATATTCACATACATAATCCCTGTGATCTCACAGATGAAGGTTAATTTTAAAGTAACCAACACTTTAATGTTTAACACTTTATGAATGACTCTTAATTGTATCCTAATTTAGTTACTTGGTGTTTGGTAATGAAGGGATACTTTGTATCAGCAACATCGACTCAACACCGACCCTAACCCTAACCCTAACCCTAACCCTAACCCAAGTCATTCATAAGAAGACGACTGATGGCACCTGCATTCATAGCAACTATTTGACAACTAATGAATCATTTGATTATTATTCAAATATAAATATTTGTAATTGTAATATTATAAATATAATAATATGTTATGTGTCAGGTAGACATTCATGCAATGGGATGCAAAATCATGATCCTACTAAACAGCTACTTGAATTAGGGTATAATATTCGGCAATCAAATATTTATTTATGAATCATTAGACACCAATTTGAAAGCTGGCAGCTGCACGTTTCTTCACCACCTTCTTTCATATGGATACATTTTCTGTTCTGATCTAAACAAGTCTGGGAAAATTACTGAGTAGGCACCAATCAGAGGCTGCATTTTTGTCATGTAGACTTTTTACACAGAATTTTACAGTATTAAAAAAAAAAAAAAATACAAAACACCAAAGTATTTTCATTTAAAATATGATCAATTATAACCATAGAAAATACAAATAACGAAATCCTGTCTTAATTCAGAAATACATATATGAAATACAAGTATGATAGAGAGAGATTTTGGAGTAGAATTTGTTTTGGTTTTGTGTGAGTGTGAGAGAGATGGTAGACTGTGGTATGTTAGAATGTGTGTGTGTGTGTGTGTGTGTGTGTGTGTGTGTGTGTGTGTGTGTGTGTGTGTGTGTGTGTGTGATTTTGGGTCGGAATGTGTTTAGAATGTGTGCGTGTTTATATATGTGTGTGATTTTAGGTTAGAATTTGTCTCAGTTACATCTGTGTGTTTGTGAGTTTTGTGGTACATTCTGGCTCAGATGTGTGAGTGTATCTGTGTGTGCGCATGTGTGTGTGTGTGTGTGTGTGTGTGTGTGTGTACAGTATGCTGAGCTTGTGGCTATTTTTTTTCAGCATCTGATCACTCACACGACAGCAAGACCGAGTGGGAGCAAGAAAGAGAGAAGTCTGACCTGTGAATTCAATCAGCATGTAAAGCAGAAAGACATAATCCAAGTTTCCTCCTTTACTGATTTGAGGTCAGGCGAGTGATTAGTCTTTGTAATAGTAAAGCTCATAGTCAAGGCTGATGCTGCTGATAATAAATCAGTGTAAAAGCTTCATGTCTAGATTATTCAGACATTATTCAGTGCACCATCCATGTAGTACTAATCCCCTGTATAAAACACCTTCTTTTACATTACTATATGAGGTAAATGCATTAAAGTTCTTGCTTCTGAGCAGATTTCAAGATGGACATTAACAGTAGTGCTGTTTGAGAACTCTGTATGAATAATGGAGGCAGTTCAGTGTTCCATTCTCCTGCACATCAAACCTTTATAATGAGAGTTTCCTATAGTTACAGTCACACGGTGAGAGAATTCTTACTCTACACACGTGTGTATGTTCCAAAACCGCCCATAATAAACAAAAAAACACGATAAACGGACACACTCTAAAAATGCTATTTTATTTTACTTTATTTGATAATTAATACTTATATTTATATAAATAAATTTCAAAATAAAACTCCATAAAAACAATTCCCTATAAGTTTTTTGGTCTATCGTGCTTTCCGGCAGATTCAAACCGCGGTAAAGCGAAATATTACTGTATTTCAAACCCTTTAAAAGTGTTGTGAGTATTGCAGGCTGGAACGTTTTTCTGAAATATTACACAATAAAATGCAATGGAAGAAAAGTTTCCCGAAACACACTGAACTTTTGGACAAACATTTGTGGACACCTGACCATTACATTGGGATGTGTTTTCTGAAAATCCCTATTTGCTATTATAGTAACCTCCACTTCTCTGGGAAGATGTTCCACTACATTTTATGGAGATTTGTGGGGATTCATTTAGCCACAAGGGTGTTAGTAAAGGCAGGTACTAATGTAGGTGAGGTGAGGAGGCCTGGGGTTGAGGGTTGAGGTCAGAGCTCTGTAGCAGGAGATCTTCCACTTCAACCCATGTACAGTAAAGCATATTTTCATGGAGCTGACTTTGTGCACAGGGGCATTGCTATGCTTCAGCAGGTTTGGGTTTTCTAGTTAAGTGAAGGGAAAATTTCATGCCACCTCATCCAAAGTACATTTGTGTGGTAACAGTTTGAAGAAAAACCCCATATGACTGGAACAGTCAGGTGTCGCAATACTTTTGTCCATATAGTGTAGGTGGAAAATTTTATTACGTACAGTAATGACGTATCCATGTGATTATGAGGTTTTCTTTTGAGTCTTGAGTTCAGTCTCCTTCACTTAACAAACATTCATTTAGACTAGGCCCTGTTGGGTTTTATTAAATTAATTATTAAATTAATGGAAATATGTCTAATTTTTACACACAAAAAACAGCCAATTAAGTCTTTTTAATCCGCTGCCCTTGCTGCAGTACCAGGCTGTGTAACATCCACAAGGAGATGCACTGCCTCTGTCCATATTCCTACTTGATTAGTGTTTTTGTGATTGACAGTTAAGTGAGAGGTTTTAGGACGACGGATGGTAGGATGATACAAACACATGAGACATCCACAAATACGGTTATGCTACAGAGAGAATAAGAAATAAACTTTACCACAGTAAAAGGAACAGAAAGAGGAACATTAACAGAGTTGCACCAGCAGGGGGCACTCAGGTGTCATTTTAGCCATAGTACACACATCATGCAAAATAAAAATTGCTGCTAGTTTCATGTACTGTAATAGAAACTATATTTCTCTCTAAGCAGTCAGAGTATGTTTTATCATGGGAAATAAAGGAACTGCAGTGAAGTGGAGGATTTTGCAGAATCAGCCTGTGGGAACACATCTGTGGAAACGTCTGAGCCTTCGCCACTCCAAGTGAGTCACTAGTGACTCACCTGACTCAACTCAGTGATCATGCCTCCTCATGCGAACACGAGTCCCTCAAACACAGGAGCAGAATAAGGGGAAAAAAGAGGCACTTTAATGCTGGACGAATATCAAAAGACGTGAGAGGATCAAAGGCCCCTAGTCTGAAAGAGAGACTAAGAGAGGAAAAAACAAGGTGGATGGAAAAGAAAGAGCTGGGGTTTGAACTTGTGTCCAGCGCAGAGAGAGTGAGTGAGTGAGAGAGAGAGAGAGAGAGAGAGAGAGAAAGAGAGAGAGAGAGAGAGAGAGAGAGAGAGAGAGAATTAAACGTTTTTCCCTGAATGGAACGTTCTTCCCTGAATGATGAACTATCAGCGTTATTAAACACAGATTCCGAGCCAGACGGAATCTGATGACAACATCTTACACATGACCCCAGCAAGAATCAAATTCCAGGTTAAATCCATTTTTGTAGGCTTGCGGATGTTACAGGGTCACACACACACACACACACACACACACACACACACACACACACACACACACACACACACACACACACACACACACACAGGGATCAGACAAGATGGCTGGAAAGAATCCAGACTGCTCTTTTTTTTTTTCCCAGCCAGAAGATTCATGAGGATGAGAGCTCCATCCCTCGTTCTTCTTGTCTCGTCTGTCACTCTGTAGTGAACGAGTAAATGAGTGAATGATTACGGATCTCTTAAAAATGACTCTGCTTCTGGTTATAGGTATCCACAAGGAATACACACTACTTAAATACTGCATATCAACTACATACACAATGCATATACACTGCATTCAGACTGTATATGCACTGCACATGCACTCCATATACACTGCATACACACAGCATAAACATTGCATATGGGCTTCATACACACTGCATAAACACTGCATGCACAGTGCATATACACTACATACATGTGGCATAAGCACTCCATACACACTACATTTACACTGTATTTCTACTACATATACACATTATACACACTGTATATCTACTGCATACACACTGCATACACAGTATACACATTGCATAAGCAATATATACACACTGCATATACACTACTGACACACTGCATACAGACTGAACACACACAACATACCCACTACATACTGTACATCTGCCACATGTCATACACTCACTATACGTGTGTCATAGCAGGTGTATGACGTCTGTCATACACCTGCCATATCACACACTTACTATACATGTGTCATACATCTCCCATACACCCAATATACACAGATCATATGCAATGGAAATGCTGCTAGCTCATTGCTGAACCTTTGAGTGTTAGCAATCGTAAGAGTGGGAGCTCAAACCCCGGAACTGCACAGAAAAGCCACAAATGTGTAATTTTTAAAAGCTTATTGGACTCACTGCTTGATTGCTATGTCATCATGCC
Source organism: Silurus aristotelis (assembly GCF_946808225.1). Classification (NCBI taxonomy): domain Eukaryota; kingdom Metazoa; phylum Chordata; class Actinopteri; order Siluriformes; family Siluridae; genus Silurus; species Silurus aristotelis. The sequence goes on from NC_139584.1 coordinate 5,366,706, forward strand.
AAAATGAAAAAATAAAAAACCCTGATTAACCAATTAGCTACACCAGGCTGCCAAGTTTGCTTAGCTATTAGATCGGCATACCGTATCAACCAGCAGCATGTGTGAGGAGACAAAAGAGAGTACAAGTGAAGCGGGAACGGATGGAGAATTTCATGGAGACATATAGCGCTAAGGGTCCTCTCTGTCTAAAACTCCAACCGGCGAGCCGCGAGCTCTGTTTTCACTGGCGACTTTTTAATATTAGCTTCAGAAAATGACGGCAGGTATTTACAGAGTAAAAGGAGTCTAAATGGGCCGTTTGAGCCAGGGTAAACACATTTAGCAATGAGGTCAGCGAATGTAGCGGTCTGAGTCGGGCGCGTTAGATAATTTTGTCAAAATGTTTAATGTCCTGCTAAACCGTTCAGGGAAAAACAAGTGCGGCTGCCGGTGTTGTCCTTGGCAGCGGCGGCGTGTACGAGCGATGGTTCGGGCACGTAAATCAAACGCTGCTCCGTCTTCAGGAAAATTAAAGTCGACGTTTCGTACCTGGCTCGTTATAAAGCGGCGTTATGTACACGCGTTTGATTAGAGGCCTCGATTCTAATGACTTCAGCAAATAAAGCGGTGCCGCAGTCGTCACGACGATATGCGCAGGTGCTACAGGGAATAAGACGCTCTGTGTCATGCTGTAACAGGAAAATACCAATGAAGGGACGTGAGTCTCCCGACTCTGATTATTGCAAAGCAAAATCTCCCTACAGAAAACCTCAACAAATCAAACTATGATAGTCCAAATATGTATAAACGGTTACCATGGGAACGATATCCCATTTGAACGAGAGCAATTACGTTAATATAAACATGCAACATTCTCAGAGCTGCTGTTCTAAAAAAATGTATCAACACCTTCTGACCAATCAGAGACCAGAACTCAACAGCGCTGTAAATGCACGGCTTTAATACGAATGCTCTGATTGGCTCAAAACGCTTCCAAAGAAAAGTTACGCTACGCTGAAAAGCGATTTGGAGCATCATGTATCTTGGCTCGTTTTCACCGGGAGACATGGGTTTTTAACCACATCTCAACTTTCAGAGCTTGTTATGAGCTGAAAAAGGAAGAACGTTGCTTTTTTTCTACAGCTTCATTTCAGTCAGCGTTGTTTATATCGATCGTTACCGAGCTGGAGATGAGATCGGATCAAACTTCTGTTGAAACTAATTCGAACTGCTATGAGATGTAAACAGACGCTACTGCAGAGGCTCTTTATTAAAAAAAAAAAAAAAAAAACACATAAGATTTAAAGAGTTGTGTTGAAAGCCTGGAATAAAAATAGCTACTGCTCCTCGCCAACGTGTTGTCATGGCCTTGGATTTAATGTAATGCGGTGTTATATGAGTATCCTCCAGGCTCACTGCGCTCAAACCCGCTTTCGCTCCAAGCGGCAGTAATTGTTAGTTGAGCTCTAAAACCGCGGCTAATTGTCTGGAGCCTTTTCGTAGCGTTTTTGGGAAAAAAAATGGGGCCACTTCCAGTGATCTCATTACAAATTACAGAACATGACAGCTCGAGTGCGTGCTCTGGAAAGCTAACTATCGCCTGCTACTTCTATCCACAATGCATTCAATCAGACCAGGAGCAATGCTGCTGAAATCTACATTTTTACACACATACACGCTGAGAATTTTTTTCGTCAGCCGTAGATAATAAAGTTAAATAGCCTTGCTTTACTGCTGTACAATGCATGTGTGTTATTATGTGGTTATCAAGAATGATTATCATTATCAAATAATTTTTCCTTAGTTCATAAAAATCAGCAAAATACAACATCCGTAAGCAATTAAAAATTCACAATGCTCAATTTAGCTTAATACAAAGCCACTCGAACAGAAATTTTACAAAACTATTCTTCAAAATGTTGCCACATGTATAACAGATATATGCAAGCAGACCTCAAATTGTCTCAATAAAACATCTTGCTGAAATAACGTTTTAAATATTGCTCCTATTTTTCACCCAATGATACATTTGAACTCATCACTCAGTATAACACGTCTGTATGAAAAGTTTTTCTGTGGTTAAGTTTAGTTTGGAAATTTAAAGTGGTTTTTCCCTGACTAGGTGGCTGCAGTGCCATGGTTTGCTCTACAGGAGGCAGAAGATAAAAGCAATGCCAGTATTGGTGGAAAACAAGTGAAAGAATGTTTATACTGTTTGTACATGTATATAAACACACTGACTGAACTAGTACCTCTAATATCCATCATCTAAACACCAATATTTATTATCTAATTCTAATATTCATTATCAACCCAGCCATTAGGGCTGCACAAGCCAGTGCACTCTTAGTGCCAGTCCCAAGCTCTTATGTTTCACAAGTGGGCTGTGAGATGGAGGTGAAGGAAAAATTCTGGAGTAAGTTAAATTAAGTGGTGGAAAGTGAACCTAGGAATAAAAGATTAGTAATTGGGACAGATTTCAAATGGCATGCAGGTGAAGGGAACAGAGGTGATGAGGAGGTGATGGTAGGTATGGCCTTAAGAAGAGGAATGTGGAAGGGCAGTTGGTGGTAAATACTTATTTTAAGAAGAAGGAGGATCATAGGGTGATGTATAAGAGTGGAGGAAGGTGCACACAGGTGGACTATGTTCTATGTAGGAGATGCAATCTGGAGGACATTGGAGACTGTAAGGTGTTGGCAGGGGACACTGTAGCTAGACAGCATTGGATGGTGTAGGATCTGTAGGATGGAGAGTGAGGACTGAAAGAAGAATATGATGGTGGAAACTGAAGAAGGAAGACTGCAGTGTGAGATTCGGTGGTGGTGAAGAGGTGCTGGATGATTGGGCAACTACTGCAGAAGTGATAAGTGAGACAGCTAGTAAGGAGAAAGAGGTTGGCGAAACAGAATTGAAATCGACAGAGTGATGAGAAAAGTAGGCAGGAGTACAAGGTGATGGGCAGGTGAAGAGGGGTGTGGCGAAAGCCAAGGAAAAGGCATATGAGGCGCTGTATAAGACGTTGGACACTAAGGAAGGAGAAAAGGATTTATACTAATTTAGACCAGGCAGAGAGGCCAAGCTGGGAAGGATGGAGAAGGTGGAGAAAGCATCGTGAGTACGTTTGGACATGTGCAGAGGAGGGACATGGGGTATATAGGAATATATTAGGAATGTATATTTCCGGTATCTATATATATATATATATATATATATATATATATATATATATATATATATATATATATATATATATATATATTTATATATATATTTATATATAGATATATATTTCCGGTGCCCTCTCACCACCATTAGACCATCATTAGAAATCTTACATTAACAAGGTTAAACACATTTAATAATAATGATTGCAAAATTGCCTGAATTCAGGAATGTAAACATATACTGCATCCTAAACTTCAGCAGAAAGACAGGTAAATAAGTTAAATATGCATTTCCTGTTTGTTCAATTAAAATGTTTGAAATATCTTATTTTGGTGAAAAGTTATGTTTTTATTTATCATTTTATTTAATTCAGCTGTATCTTTGAGAAAAAAAATATGTTTACATTAATGCAAATGTTATTGCATTTTGTAAAAAAATATTAATTTTAAAAACCTTTATTCATTCATTCATTCATTTTCTCCTGCTTATCCGTAATTCGGGTCGCGGGGGCAGCAGTCTAAGCAGGCCCCTGCCTTCGACTGCTGCCCAATCCTCACAGCACCGTCCCTTACGGTCCCTCCTGCAGGTGGTGAGCCCACGGGAAGGCGGCCCCACGTCACTTGACGTCACGGACCTTGATATTTCCCTCGTAAGGGACCCCCGGAGCATAGAGGGTTAATTTGTGTGCAATTTCCTTGATAAATAATTAAGTGGACTCATGATACCATTTATTATATCGCTATCGCAAAATATCGACCACAATAATCGCAACATGACATTTTTCCAAAATCAAGCAGCCCTAATGTAAAAACACAACAGTTACACATGTTAGCGGTGGTTAACGTAAACACCATCTAAACGCTAACATTCACCATCTAACTCCAATTTCCACTATAGAAACACCAACAGATGTTACAGTTGTTAGAAGAGGTAAACATAAACAAAGCAGTGATTTGATGCCCGAAACCTAAAATTCTAATTTTTCATTTGAAATCACAATTATTACAAATTAATTTGAAATATTGATTGTTTGCAATATACTTCAGTACATGTGAGATATGTAACCCTGCATCTCTAAAAACTTTGAGAACATGAAACTTGCCCTCTTTTGCCTTATATTATATCAATCACAACAACAGCTGAACGCAGTTTCGGGCCTCCTGAACAATCGGCTGTTCCCGAAAGTTGCGCTAATTCGTAGATTTGAGTAACGACGGCTTATTGCCTTTAATTATGATAAAGAGCAGAAACGCTCCGTTCAAATCTGTTTCCTCTAAAGCTTTCCGAGGAACAGATGTATTTACGCCACTCTCCCTCCATCTCTCCATACCTCCATTTCTCCCTCCCTCCTTCTCTGCGTTTTCTCTCTGCCACCCCCCTCCCCCCCTCCCACCACCACCACTACCACTCTTTACTCTTTCGTTCCAGCATTTTTGTTCCTTACTGTACACACAACGCTTCATGATGACACGTTGGATTTGCAGCCCAGCATTTGTGGCTCCTGGGGGAAAATGAGAGGAATTGGATGGGGGAGGGAGCAAGAAGGAGGAGGAAGGGGGTGAGGAGTAAGAAAGGGAGGTATTTAATGGGAAACATGCCTGAGTTCAACAAACAGCTCAACACATACTGAACACCAAACATATCCGTGTTTCGAAAAACCCCACCTCATCAAGCCTCGTGCGCCGTTTGGGTAAAAATGACTCATTTTTTTAAACGGTTACTGAAAGTGGCAGCGGGTTTAACAATCGGATTGGGATTTGGCCCAGTTTTGGCAAAAGCTAAAAGATGTTTGATGTTTGTGCTGTTTTGAGGGTGCGGAGATAAAAAGTGTAATAAAGTTCTGGAGTTCATGGCATCCTGTTTTCTTTCTTTCTTTCATTTCCATCAGTACCCTTCATCCTGGATACATCTGAACTGGAACGTCATAATGATAATCTAAAACCCTCCATAAGCATTAGGAACACTGAGATTTACTTTTTGTTTACAGTTGTGGAAGAAACTCACATTATTTGTTCTCATTAGTTTTTTTGCCTAATAAAACACATAGTTTTGTAAGTGTGCACTGAAAGTTTGTGGTAGTTCTGGATGCTGGCCAGTCAGTTCAGCCATGTTTTTTTTTTTTACAAGAATCACAACGGTGTTTGATCGACCAAGACAGCTTAATCATAGAGTCACGGCTATTTATAATAGTACGCCAGTAAAACCTTACTGTTCTAGCCTTTGTATTTATTTAAGGCAAAATAAATATTCTGGATAAAACAAACTGATGGAGAATGAGAGAGATAGAGCTGTTGTCAGTGCATTAAAGATGTGTGACTCAGTGGTGTGTACATTTGTGCGTGTGTGTGTGTGTTCTTCGTGGCTGTATGTGGAGCTAAAGTTACAAATAAAACAAACATAAATGAAGAAGGAAAAAGAAAGCAGAGCAATGTGAAGTAAACGCTGCATGTTAGGTCAATAAAAAACCCACCAATTACACACCAACATTTCAAAACTGTCCATCTCTCACAATTAAACCAGCATCATTCACCAGGATAATGCTATTTGGTTTTATGTTGTTCGGAAAGGAACTAAGAAGCCAAATGAACACAAGCACTCACAATACCAACTTGCAACCACACTTGTTAATGTACTTAATCGAATATCATGAAACACAGTTAAACATCATCCGTTACCTTTAACCATCTCAGGCTAACATCGGCCAATATTCTTCATCAAACACCAACACGAACACAATCAGACACTGACCTTCACCATCAAATACTTACTCAGACCAATATCTGGTAGTGTACTCAATCAAACACCAGGTAACATCAGAAAATATATATGTATACACCATAACTGAACCACAACACTGAACACAAATCCTGATTACACTGTTCAATGTCATTAACCTTTATGTAATAATCCTTCTCTCTCTCTCTTTCTCTCTCTCTCTCTCTCTCTCTCTCTCTCTCTCTCTCTCTCTCTCTCTCTCTCTCTCTCTCTCTCTCTCTTTCTTTCTCCCTCCTTGTTGAGTTAAATATGACCAGCATTCCTGTGCCTTACTTCTTTCCAGTTCCACCTAAAACATCCAGATGCCCTTCCTCTGGATGGAGTTCTCTTTAATTATAGACACTGTGTGCAGCTGAGGATGGTTCCACATAAACATCCTAAAGATCCATGAAGTTAAATCATGGCTAAATCAAGAACTTTGAAGATTGATTTGAACTGTATTTACAACAGTCTGCTAGAGTGGCTTAGGACTTCATTTTGCATGAACAGTTCTTCATTTAAGCCCCTATCACTGAACAGCACACCTCAACAATGATGAAACTACAGTAATATCTCGGTACTTGTTGGCTGTGGAACTCGTCAAATTCGGTACTCGCCACGCTATGATGACTCTATTAGGATGAAACTTGTGAACGTTTCAGTCTCGTGGTAAAACAGATGAGACAAGAGTCTCAAGTTATGGTGATCGGAAGACTGGATCATTTTAGACTCGGTTCTTTGAATCTCATTCATTCAAATAAAGGAAAAACAATTTGTATCACTTAGTTCTTTTAGTTCCTTTATGGGAGTCATGTGATAAAAGGACGAACGACTCGGACCAGAGGAGTCATGATATTACCTACTCAATTCTGTTTCCTGTGTAACGCACTGATAGCGTTTATGGGAGTCACGTGATAAAAGAAAGAACTTTGAAATTTTCTTTAATTTATGTTTTTCTGTACATAGCCTACAAACATGTTGTGATGCTTTGCTCATGCACGTCTAATTGAAAATGAACAAATCACTCTTTGTGACTACACGCTCTTCTGAGTCACATTCAAGACTCGTTCAAGATGAATAAATCGTTCATTAACGACCCATCACTAGTGCCGTAGTGTTCTATTTTGTACTTTTTGTGCATTTGAAGCCTAAATCATGGGTCATAAAGTGTTTAAAAATGTTACCAGCTACTTGTTCGTGATCGCCTGTTTCAGCACTCGTCAAGAGTTCATTAACCAGTTACAGACAAGTACAGAGGTATTAATGTATATTTAAAGGACTTTCAGAGCCACATAGATGAGTTGGGTATTCTTCCTCACACCATCTCAGGGAGTTTTTCCTGTCACTGGCTCGCACAGTGGAGGCAAATTTTTAAACCCTACATGTATGGGCACTAACATATAAATTCATATTTTATAACCTATTCATCTCTGTAAAGCTGTTTTAGGACAATGCTAATTGTTAAAAGTGCTCTACAAATAAAACTGAATTGAACTGAATTAAATTAAATGTGAAGAGTCTGGTGCAGTGATTAAATACTGGCAATAGGGGGCAGTGTTGAAAACGTTGAAATGTTTCTCTATGCTGCAAAAAAACAGCAGGGATTGTAATGAGAAGCAGATTACAGTGATGTTTTACCCCACTGGGACCACAAATGTGATATTAGGGTTGTGAAATTGCACGATTTATCAAAGAAGAATACAAAATTATACTCCGCTGATCCTGTTTTTTTTTTTTTTTTGTTATAAAAATGTAATAATTTAAAATGAAGATAAATAGTTGAGAATTCCCTACGCAAAACTCGCTCACACACACAATTCGCTTCATCTTTTTAACTTGTTTTTTAAAACTGTTGTATTTATATAACTGACTTTTATCCAAAAACATCACTGTCCTGGGCATTCACGTAACAGAGCGGAATTAAAACAAGGGCGAGGTCAGACAAGGTTCATTGCATAGTGTGTCAGTGTGTGTGTGTGTGTGTGTGTGTGTGTGTGTGTGTGTGTGTGTGTGTGTGTGTACAATACCAACCCATCTCTGGGTGCTGAGGGCAGCTGTGGAGGATTCTGGGTGGTGATGATGTCATCGCGGTCCAGTCGGGGTGGACGTGGGGGAAGGTGAGGCGGGGTAGAGAGCAGATCAGCGCTGGAGCCAGAGAACAAGCCTGAAAGACAAACAATGTTAATACGCAAAATTCACCAAATCAACTTATAAAGAAACAGCACACTGACCTGATTAACTACCACCACCACCCCCTTCTAGAAAGTTTCTAGCTCATATATATATATATATATAATATTAGGGGTGTAACGGCACAAAGAAATCCGGTTAGGGGAAAGAAATGCAAAACATCACCAGCATTTGAAGATTTTACATTTTAAAAACTATTTGAAATAAAAAGCCTGCTTGGTTAAATAATATATAAAATAATATCCTATAATATTTTATACAAATAAAATACAATAAATCAAATGATTAAAATGCACTTTTTGATAAAATGTATTAAATTGGGTAATTAATTCATTTGCCACAAATTAAATCGATTAAATAAAAGGACAAATTCTATTAAATACTTTTGTTAGACCCAGTTTGAGTAATACAGATATGGACATAAAACGCTGAAAATTACATGGATTCTTTAGCGTTTTAATGCATTCGCAAAACAAATGTTTTTTTTCTGGTATTAAATGAGTAGCCACAGTGACACTGTGCTAACTCTAGTTTCTTTTTTATACTCCTGGAATTGTAGTGTATGTTCAAATTAATAATAATAATAATAATAATAATAATAATAATAATAATAATAATAATAATAATAATAATAATAATAATAATGCGAGGCGGAGACTAAACAAACTTGAGGTCTGCAACTTAATACGTTCCTGAGGGAACTCAGATTTAATGTTTTATGTTCTGCATGTTTTCAGCCATGTGGTTTCTCCCCAAATTGTAACCACAAAGTTCACTTGAACTAGGATTCCAAACCTGTTCCATTATGACAATGCACCTGTGCACAAAGCCAGATCCATGAAGATATTTCTCTCTCTCTCTCTCTCTCTCTCTCTCTCTCTCTCTCTCTCTCTCTCTCTCTCTCTCAATCTCTCTTCAAGCCTATTAAACACCTTTTGGATGAATGTGAATGCTATCTACAGATATGAGACAACAGCATTGAGTGGATTTTTTCATAAAGTTGGTTTACATAGAAATAATCAAACAAAAACAAAACAAAACAAAAAGAACCCCACCACACTGTTTGAATTAACCCTATTTTTTCATTTCTCACAAAACAGAACTTCATTCTACATGCGGTTGTTTTGACAGCACAAATTCAATGAGACTTTTAAAAAACGACATCTCTGTGCATGCAGTTTGATTTCATGTTGAATGGCGACTTGCCTGTAACGGAAAAACCCCAGGTCTGATCAGGGTATTCAGCAAGGTACCGATGTTTCTAATATGCGAATACTGCGTTCACATCGAGGACTGTTTTGTTACACTTACGTATCCCACAACATCATCCTCCAGCATCAGCTCCCAAACCTGTCTTATATTGTGCTCTTGTAATATCCTGAGATGCTGAAACATTGAAGTCATTTTTTTTTGTTGATCTGCTATTACGATTCAAAACTCTGATTATTTTCCCAGAAGCCCCAGAGAAAGATAAACGTGAGGACGGGTATTTACTGCGACTGCATTTTTACCCCTGCTTCTTCTTACGCTGCTATTTTTAATGTTTCTGTTGACTATTTAACAGCCACAGAGAACAATGTAGCGGAATCGGGTTCCTCTGTGGCTTACAAATAGCAATCACAGTCGTATTGGGAGAACGTCTGAAGTTGGACCTGCTTTAAAAAAAGCCAAGTGGCTGCTGTGTTGTTGCATGGAAGGAAAAAATACAAAACAAAACCTGGAATGAAAACACCACCGAGCACTTATACAAAGAGTCATGTGACGGGTTTCCTTTTATTTTATGAAATATTTAACACGTTATTATAGTTTCTGTGTTCTCTCACTTTACTAAAAGAAACTAGTCTAAAAGAAAGTCTTTACGATCTTTAGTTTTTACATTATTTTTTACTCAATTTTCACCCAATTAAATACGATTATTGGGGCGTTTACATGATGCTCTAACCTACCCCCTAGTGGACAAAGCTTTCGGTGCTCCAGAATGCTTCATGTTTTAAAACTGAAAAATTAAACTGAAAAAGAAGGCAAAGTTATTTCATCGTTTATTTCATTCATTCATTCATTCATTCATTCATTCATTCATTCTTTCATTCTTTCTTTCTTTCTTTCTTTCTTTCTTTCTTTCTTTCTTTCTTTCTTTCTTTCTTTCTTTCTTTCTTCACATTATTGAATGTGTGAGTTTCTGTGACGCCCCAAAACTCCATAAGAGTCGAATCTCACAGATAATAAGCCTGAGTCATAGGAAGAAGTAGATGCTTGAAGAAATGGACGATTCACCTCATTACCAGCACATTAAAGATTTCTCAGACCCAGACTCAAACTAACGTTGCCACGGCAGCTTCGACGGGTGTTGAAGTCAATACTGACTGTATCTGATACAGTAACAGAGCATCACTTATGACCCAGATGGGAATCCATGCTATTGGTCAAGGCTACACAAAAACTCTTCCTGGAACAGATCCTACCTGCACCCCTTGCACGTTTGATTTATTACCCGAAAAATCCTCCATCAAAGCCCCTTAAGTGCTTTCCCCTTTAGCCCCAACATCTGCTACTAAGCCGGGAAACACTCTGCGCGTAATGGCTGAGATTGCTCCGGCTTTTATGCGGTGTGCAGAGGAGAGCGTGTGATGTTTCCGAGAGACAGGAGGAGGAGGTCAATTGCTGTAATTATTTATTTACCGTCCTTATTATACGCAGCCATTATAGTGTTTATCATCGCTGGTGCTTTAGTCCTGCGCACGTTTCGGCCCAGTGTTTCCTGCTCTGACACACCCAGGTGATAATGAGCTGATGAGTGGCATCAGTTGGCTTGGAGAAGGAAACACACACTCGTTTACAGTACAGAGGGAATTCATCAGGAGACGACACACAGCTCTGTGCCGGGGTCACACCGGTTCTTTGAGAGGAAGTTAGTAAATGAGTTAAATGTGAAAGTTCACCAAAGCGCAGTGTGAGAATATTCTTAGCAATAATAACATGCCAGAAGCTTACAAGCCCTGAGTCTAGATACAGCCCAGAGTTTACACACAACACAGTATATATGCACTTTAATGCTTTTTTTGTTATTTATAAGTACATTGTACCACATGTGATTCCAAGCGAAAATAAATAGGCATTCAGCGAGTTTTCAGTAAAACCTTGCTCCTGTCTCAATGAGCTGCATTCAGCTACATGATTCTTATAAACTCGTGATTGGCTGAAATTGAGGACCTGCTACAGGGTCATGTTAAATAAACCAGATTTGCTGAACTACTGCTCATATATTGATTCATTTTCGAGCTGAAGTTCTTCATAAATCCATAATTTTTATTCAAACTTAAGACTGTATACAGCTGTGAAACTGGCAATGCAGCCAAATACATTTCATCCACAGCATGAGAAACAGAGCTGTACTCTGGGGCGTCTATCTGAAACTGATGTTTTTTTCTTTTCTTCTTTCTTTCCTTCCTTCCTTCCTTCCTTCCTTCCTTCCTTCCTTCCTTCCTTCCTTCCTTCCTTCCTTCTCTTCCTCTGTCCCCCTTCCTTTATTGGTTCTTTTTTTTTCATCCTTTCCTTCTTTCTTTCCTTCCTTCCTTCCTTCCTTCCTTTCTTCCTTCCTTCCTTCCTTCCTTCCTTCCTTCCTTCCTTGATTATTTGTTTTTTTATCCTTTTCCTCATTTATTTTTTTTATTCCTTCCTTACCTCCCTCCCTCCTTCCTTTGTTGGTTCTTTGTTTGTTTGTTTTTTTCCTTCCTTCCTTCCTTCCTTCCTTCCTTCCTTCCTTCCTTCCTTCCTTCCTTCCTTCCTTCCTTCCTTCCTTCCTTCCTTCCTTCCTTCCTTCCTTCCTTCCTTCCTTCCTTCCTTCCTTCCTTCCTTCCTTCCTTCCTTCCTTCCTTCCTTCCTTGGATCTTTGTTTTTTCATCCTTTGCATCATTTATTTTCCTTTTTTCCTTCCTTCCTTCCTTCCTTCCTTCCTTACTTCCTTCCTTCCTTCCTTCCTTCCTTCCTTCCTTCCTTCCTTCCTTCTTTCCTTTCTCCCTACCTCCCTTCCTTAGTGCTTAGATTTTTCGTCCTTTACGTAATTTTCTTTCTTTCTTTCTTTCTTTCTTTCTTTCTTTCTTTCTTTCTTTCTTTCTTTCTTTCTTTCTTTCTTTCTTTCTTTCTTTCTTTCTTTCTTTCTTTCTTTCTTTCTTTCTTTCTTTCTTTCTTTGTCCAGTTGTCCCAAGCAGAATTTCCATTCAGCATGTTGGCGAGCTCTGACCACAGCGAGAACACAGCAGGAAAGAACAAACAGCAGGATGAAAAGGCAACAGCTGCTCCAGGCGAGAGAAAAGTTGCACTCTGATGCAGCAAGATGTCCTCTTTGAACCGAAAGAAAGAACGAAAGAGTCTGAGCCAAGGCTTTTTAAACCGAACTGGAAGCGATTGAACGAGTTCAGCTCGGAGCTGTGTGTTCTACGTTTGTGCTCTAAATTACCGCAGATGACTCTCCGATCAACTCCGGGCATTTCTCTCACTTCAGCAAGTCCATGTGGGACTCAGAGCCATTTAGAATCTTTGGCAGTTAAGACATCTTCATCTTCACCCTCTTCCTCATCCTCCACAGCATTAAATAGCACATCAAATCGCTAAACTGATAATGCTGGGGGATTATCTATAGGAATAATCAGGAAAATTTGCAAGAATTGAACTTCGGCCTCACATTGAGTACAATTATGAGGAAGTGTAAGTGTATAACTTCCAGGCATCACTCGTCCTTCCCGCTGCACATGCTAACATGTGGTCTGCATAACTTTAAAGCCCCTGTTTTTTCTGATATAAAGCTCATGAACAAAACGACCAAATTGTGCCTTTGCATCATCCGCTCAAGGAATAAAAAATCTCAGTGGAGCTCGTTTAAATGAGAAATGTCAGGTCACACAGGGCCGCATTTTATCCCGGAACGAACGAATGCGCTCTTTGAGAAAACGAAATACTGAAATTGCACGTGTTACGCATTATTAAGGACTTTCGCAAGAGTCACGCACTCAGGGGAGGAGTCTGAGTAAAACATAGGGGCAGAATTACAACACTGTGACTTAACAGAACATAACTTTTGGTATTAAAGTCATCAACATTATGGGGATTCTTATAATTAAATCAATTGTGTCACGTATTTGCTTTTATTTATGTAACGTCTTCATGATTGGTTTATGACTTCACATTTTTTTTTTTAATGTATATTTTATCTTTTATTTATGTATTTATTTTCCTGTCTTAGCTCTTCACATTTTATTAGGTTGTTCAATCTAGTTCATGTCATTTTTACTAAGAGGTTTTGTTTCATGTCTCTTGTTTTTCTTTCCTGATTTTGGATTTCACTATAGATTTGTATCTGAAAATATATGAATAAAAATCTCCGTCTCCACTACCGTGTCCATTTGCATCACATGACAATCCCATAAATCAGCATACACTTATATAATACATACGTTGTCATTTTTATATTAACAGGGACTCTCACAACACTCATTCAAAACGGATTGTAAAATATATGCAATCGAATGATGGGCTCTGTGAAGGTTTCTGTATAGAAAAGTGTGTTCATGTAGGGAAGGAGTTTCCAGTGTCAGTGATTTCTTCAGAACAGATTTCACAGAATTTATAAAAAAATGTTCTTTAGTAACTTTCGAGGCGTATACCTGTAAATATGTCCTGTCCCAGGGTAGGAGAGCGTCCATCCTTGCCGTTAACAGGGTGTTGGGACGGGGTGTGACAAGGCTGAGATGAAGCAGGACAGTGCTGTGAGGGGGCAGGGCCATGCAGATGCAGGCCGCTGTCTCTCAGAGCATCTTGTTCCAAATGAGGACACGTCCGCAGCTGTCAAATCCCAGACAGGAAAACCGGTATAAGGAAAACAGTTAGATAAAAATAATGTAGAAACAAAGAGAACTGAAACATCTCACATCAGGGACATGATGTAAGCTGGAGAAAAAGTCACTCATATATTGTAATATCAGATTAGCATCGCCAACTCAAAGCACCAGGATCTCCAGTTTGGTTTTGCATGGATTTGTGTGTGGGGGTTTTCTCTGGGTTTTGTGGTTTCCTCCTCAAAACATGATCTTTTAACTACAACAGCTTTTAGTGCTACTTTAAAAATAGTTCATAGCAATATGAACAATTATGAGAATAAAGTTGAAATATTTCAACCCCGGCTGAAGTTCTGGCGATGTCAGAGACGTCCAACGCGATGAACTCCATCAGGGTTGATTTCTTTGATCATCATCCTCTTAGTCTCTTGATAAATAACATATACTCTTCAAATTCCATGCAGATGTAACCATCAATATCCTTCAGACTGCACAAATTTTCTCAATTGTCAGTCTGATTTTTTTCTTCTGAAAAAATAAAGTTTCCCACAGAACTACTGCAGTGTCCTTTTACTGATTATATCCTGTATAAAGAAGGATTTAACCAAATCGTCCACGTCCATTTTATGCAAAACACAGAAATGTTTCCTGCAATTTTCTCTTTAATCATGTATTGCTACAACTCAAAATATTTCGACTTTATTCTCAAATTATTTCAACTTTATTCTCGTAATTTCTCCTTTATTCTCATAATTCTAACTTTATTCTTAAAATATTTGACTTTTTTCTAGTAATTTTGACTTTATTCTCCTAATTTTGACCTTATTCTCAAAAATATTAATGACATTAATCTCATATTCTTCGATTTTTCTCATTTTTTAAATTAAGGTAAATTGTTTAACTGAGGTTTCTGAGGCTAATAAAGAACCAATAAAGCTGAAGCACTAATCAAGCATTAATAAAGGACTAATAAAGTAGTAACAGAGCATTACTTAAACGACTAATTAAGCATTAATAAAGCAGTAAGCATAGTAATTAAGCATTAATAAAGCTTTAATAAAGCACTAATCAAGCAATAATAAAGCATTAATAAACTAGTAATAGAACATTAATAAAGCACTAATTGAGCATTATTAATGCATTAATAGTGCTTCATTTGCAATAAAACAGCGGCATAATTCGCTAAATTCCAGGTGTAATCCTTCCTCATATTTGTAGATGTGAAGTGCAGATAGAAGACGTTGAGACTGTTGGATACACTGCCTGACTTTCTCGTGTCCGGAGTTTTCATTGAGCAATCCCATTTTGCTCTTGAAATTCCGAACAAATACCTTTGAGAGCGGAGCAGAATTCCAAGTAGTGAAATTGGGTAACATCTACCATAACAAACACACACGTGTAACTCAGGAACATTCTGAGGTGGATCTCAGTATTTGAGCTCATAAGAACTTTTGCTGTTCTTGTTGTATATGACGGATTGATGTTTCATTTGCATGTTTATTTTCTTGAAACCATAACATGGGGTTACTTCAGGATTTTCTCATTCACATGTTCATACAATACAGTACATGGCATCAGATGTTAAATTTCTTTAAGTAAATTGATTTGTTTTTCATCCCTCATGTTTCATTCATCCCATAAACTTCATATTGGCTGAAAAAAGGGAGTAAGCAATAAAAGGAGCTGAAATCGAGTGGAAGTGAAGAAAGGAGTAGTGCGTGTAGGAGGGCGCTGCTCAGAAACAGACACAGCATTGGCTTTCGGCTCGAGATTACATAAAAGCCACTTTGCTTGTAAGCATTCTTCAGCGCTAGCGTGACATGCAGTATTTATCAGCCATTACGCAAACGCATTGGAGGCCCTGAGTGACACATGGCAATTGTTTCAAGCCTTTGCATCTTTTCTCCTGCTTGCGAGCGTCCTTGTAGCTTCGCATGGCGTAAACGTTTAAAGCTCAATTCGTTCTGACTGAAATCTGCAGATGATTAAACGGAGCTTTCGAAGAGGTGTGATGTGAACCTTGAGTCGTTGTAAATAAAAACGTTATTTTGCTGAATGAATATGAAAACAAATCCTAACAAAAAGGAAATCAGGCGTCATGGCAAACCAGTACTTCGGCTTCTCGCCTGTGATTCATCCGCTATCGAGGCAACGGCATGAGATCTGACGATCGATGGACTATGAGGGTTTGTTTGACATCTTGTGCACCACATCTGGCCAGCGGTTTGTGGGGTTCTGCACAGCGAGGTTTATTAGCGACGACTCGCGCTCACATGTGTTTCCGCTTTGTGCCGTTTAGCAGGAGAAGGGAACGGCATCATCCGGATGCCACTTAGCCACGCGCAACAATGAGGCCTTTCTGCGCACAATGATGCACTTTAATGAGGAATGTGCACTACAGTGCATGTGTGTGTGTGTGCCGTCACTATTCTATGGTGGAAAAAATAATTTCTAAAAACAAGTCTAAATTAAAAGCAACTGTGCTGGGATAAATTGCCAATTAACCATGGAAAGCACCTACTGAAGCTCGTAAAGCTCTAATGAAGCTCTAATGAAGCTTACATAAAGCACAAATAAAGTAGTAATGAAGCACTGAGGCTTTTGAGGCTAATGAAGAACCAATAAAGCTGAAGCACTAATGGATCATTAATAAAGCGCTGATAAAGCAGTAATAGAGCAGTAATAAAGTAATATTTGAGCATTATTAAAGCAATAATAAAGCATTAATAGTGTAGTAATGGAGAAATAATAAAGCACTAATCAAGCATTAATGAAGACTTAATAGAGTAGTAACAGAGCACTACTTAAACAACTAATTAAGCATCAATAAATCATTAATAGAGTAGTAATGGAGTATTAATAAAGCACTAATCGAGCAACAACAAAGCATTCAAAGAGTAGTAATTAGACATTAATACAAAAATAAATAAGCATTTAGAAAGCATTAATAACGCAGTAATGGATTATTAAAAAGCACTAATAAAGGCCTAACAAAGCATAATAAATCAATTGTAATAATGCAATAATGAATCAATGATTAAGTACTAAGTAACATTAATAAAGCACTGATGGATACTAATTAAGCACTAATGAAGCAATAATGAAGCAATATTGAGGCAACAAGGTAGTAATAACACTTTAATGTGGAATTAACAAAGCATTATTTACCCATTTACAAAGCACTTATGAAGCATTAATGAAGCTCTAATGAAGCAATATTGAAGCAATAATGAAGTACTTATGAATTATCAGCTGACACATCCCCCCACACTCCTGTTATTAGTAGTATATGTTTGCTACATTAGCTAGTTAACAAGTGATTAGCAGGGCACACATGGGTTTTTATTTCTCCTCCCCTCTCTTACCTTTCTACGCACCTGCTGCTCTTTTGCCGAGTGGATTTTGACGTGTTTGCGCAGGGAGCTGGGATCCGTGTAGCGCTTCGTGCAGCCAGGGATCTGACACGCGTACGGCTTCTAGAAACACAATGCACATCTCAACTTCACACACATTTAACACATTAATGGTAGATACTAAAAAAAAATCTGTTCAGTACTACAATTTTAATAGTTAAAAAAATGCTGGACTGCTGGAAGAACATTGGAATAAGGTGGAAAAAGGAAAACAAAGTAAACATACCTTTCAGCTGAGAAGTTACAGAAAGAAAAGAGAGGAGAGAGAAAAAGAGACAGAAGACAGATTGTTTAATATAAGTATAGTTTTCAGGCTTCAAAGTTTTTTTTTTTCAAAAGTGGTTTGTCTAAGATATCTATTTAAAACCTTTTAGAAATGAGGCTCCAGTTTCAGTCGATAGCTTTGTATAGCTGCTATGATGTAAGTGGGAACTAGTACATAATATGTAGCTATAAATGGATAAAAAGCATAATGACAAAATTCTACATAAAAATATAATAAATGTCTAAGTTTAATAAATCTGCTTCACCACACCTGCTTGATTATTTTGGCAGACACTCATATCCAGAGCAACTTACAATAATCTCATTCATACAAGTGATCATCTGTGGGGTTAAGGGCCTTGCACAGGGGCCCCTACATGGCAGCTTGGTGTAGCTGGGATTTAAACTCACAACCTTTGACAACAAAGGCGAATGCCCTAACCACTAAACTACCACCTCCCTTGTGGTATCACATATGAAGGTGAAGAGCATGTTGGTTCTGGAAATTAATATGTTGGATTCAGGAAAAATAGGTTAACATAAAGATATGAGTGACTTTCACAGTTGTTTCCTTAACGTCTCCATAACTTGTGGAGTTTTCCTGGGGTGCAGTCGTTCTTCTTTGGAGCACCAAAAGTGCTCCAATGAAGGAGAACTGTTAAACAAGAGAAAGAGTCATAGATGGTTGAGACTTAATAAAAGCTAGCCATCAAGTCATGGAGCACTGGAAGAAGATGGTCTGATGGATTGCATTTTCTTTTACACCAGTTGGTGGAGGTTGTGTGATGCTCTGGGTGATGTTCTGCTGGGAAACCTTTGGTGGTATGGATCACCTACCTAAACACTTATTATGGTAACAATGATAAGTAATGAAAGTGTCCTCTTTTAGCAAAATGATGCTTCATGCAAATCCACACTGCATCAAGATGTAGTCAAGGTCAAGGTCAAGAAGGCAAGGTAACTTCTAAATTCCCCAGATCGTCATCCGATCACGTTTATGGGATGTGATGAAAAAAGTTCGATCCATGGGGGCTCCACCGAACAACTGACAGGACTAAAGGATCTGCTGCTGCTATCTTGGTGTCAGATACCACAGCACACCTTCAAAAGGTCTTGTAAAAGCACGTCGACACAGAGACGCCTCAGAGCTATCATGAAGACACAAGGAGGAACTACGCAATATCGGGCAGGTGGGTTTAATGGTATGGCTCATTAGTTTTTACTATACATCTGGAATTTTAGGAACAAGGAAATGTGAAGAATAAGGAGAAACCCCTGACACACACAGTTAGAGTGCATGCACCGTTAGCGGTAGATACGGCACATAGAACACACAAAGAAAAAGAGAAACAGAAACAGAGAAAGAGAGAGAGAACACTCTGAGCTACTGCACCCTGCTACGGCTAATCAGAGTCGATGAGCCTCGTCTCATATACAGCAATAAACTTCTGACACTAATGGACTGCCTCGCTCCATCTATCCCTCACAACGAGGTCCTGAGGGAACACACACACACACACACACACACACACACACGTGTGTGAGTAGGCGGGGCTTACAGTGTCGAGGTGTGTGCGCTGGTGCTTGGCTCGGTCGCTGGAGTTGCTGAAGGCTTTCTGACAGCCCGGGTGCTGACACAGGTACGGCTTCTCACCGGTGTGACTGCGCAAGTGGATCTTCAGGTTCTCCAGACGAGAGAACGCTTTATTACAACCCTCAAACTGCAAAAGAGAGAGAGAGAGAGAGAGAGAGAGAGAGAGAGAGAGAGAGAGAGAGAGAGAGAGAGAGAGAGAGAGAGAAAGACATGACATAAGAGAACAGAAAGAGTAATGGGATGAAAGAAAGATTTTAAGTTAAAGTATATAAAAAAGAAAGAAAGAAAGAAAGAAAGAAAGAAAGAAAGAAAGAAAGAAAGAAAGAAAGAAAGAAAGAAAGAAAGAAAGAAAGAAAGAAAGAAAGAGTAACAATAAGAATGAGAAAGGAAGAGAAAGACAGAAACAAAAAGAGAGATACAGGGTGAGAGTAAGATAGAAAAATAAAGGCAGAAAGTAGGTGAGACAGATAGAGAAAGATTGAATTAGAGACAGAGAGAAACATAGAGGAAGGGAAAGAATATGTTGATAAAGGGGAATAAAGAATGAAGGTGGGACAGGAGAGAGAGAGAGAGAGAGAGAGAGAGAGAGAGAGAGAGAGAGAGAGAGAGAGAGAGAGAGAGAAAGAGAGAGAGAGAGAGAGAAAGAGAGAGAGAGAGAGATGTATAAACAGTCAGTTAGTGCTTTTTTGTAGTTTTGTTAACACACACACACGCACGCACGCACGCACGCACACGCACGCCAGGCCTTTCCCGGGTCACAACCTTGACATCTTACACATTTAACCACTGTGTGTGTGTGTGTGTGTGTGTGTGTGTGTGTGTGTGTGTGTGTGTGTGTGTGTGTGTGTGTGTGAAAAGTATCTCTACCTCATCTCTGTAATGGGACTTCAAGTATTCACAGCAGCTGGACATCAACACACACACACACACACACACACACACACACACACACACACACACACACACACACACACACACACACACACACACACACACACACACAGTGTATCTTCTCAGAACACACACAATGCAGTGTATTAGGAGCTTCCTTTCCAATCACTTAGTGGACACTCTATCCTCGAGCTCCGCCTCCTCTGAACCTGGGCGCACCAATCAGAATGCAGGAGCACGGCTCCATTTTCACTAAAGGAGAGAGAGCTCTCTATTTCTCATCCACTCACTCGCTATTGAGACACAGCCATTCAATACACACTGAAACTCTATACACACACACACACACACACACACACACACACACACACACACACACACACACACACACACACACACACACACACAAAAAGCAGATTGAGTGACCTCGTCTAGGTGTATGTGAGCATGTGTGCGTGTTTATTGCAATCTAAATGCTAGAGTGTGCTTGTCGTTTTTATCAATTATATTAAATGCACACAATACACACAATTCAATCGACTGTTGTAATAGAAACGTTGCCGTGTGCCATAGTGCCATAGTGTGTATGACTAGTTACTTTAGCTATAACTTGGCTGCTTGCATTACTTACGCTAAAAGGTCTATTACAGTTTTATGAACATTTCAATCACAATAATTCATACACACTTACTTAAAACATCCAATTGATTGTTTTTAAAGGAGAGGTGTGTCTGACTCAGTGGGGGTGGAGTCTAAGATCAATTCGACCAACTGATTACAAACTTGATCACGTGACATCAGCGCTAGCTTTTCAGTTTTTTCAGCTTCTTTTGTGCACCGTGTAGGGTATAGTTCTCTATTAGAAATGTAGTTCAATACATAGGATATGGCTCTCTATCAAAATTCTTGTGCACTACTAATGGACTATAGCTTGTAGAAGCCAGTATTTTGTTTTTTTTTGGCTTGTATCAATAAAGTGTGGATGGACAGAAAATCTGACTTTAGAGACTTTATTGTCATTGTAGTGATGCAACAACATTTGTTTGGTTCGGAAATGGCTAGGAATTCGACATCTAGTGCACTACATAGTGAGCACTAGAATTTAGGCACTACATTTAGTGGATTAACATATGGTATGAAAATGACTTCTACCCACTATCTACCCACTAGCTTGATGTCCACAGTCTAAAGTATAAATATAATCTACACCCTACATAGTTCACTTGATGTACAGTAGGAAGTTGTGAAAGTGTTTTTAAAGACTTCATGCCCTGCTGCGGTGTCCTGAAAAACATTTATCAAGCGTTAATCACAGTACAATCCCTCCACGTGTTTATCTTCAGGCTCCAACAAGCCCTAAGAAGGCAGCGAGCATGCCGATGACCCCTCCGAGTGGACACGAGAGAGACAGAGAGAAACATGGAGAGAGAGAATGAAATAGTGAGAAATGTATCTGGCGCCATTCCTTTCACGCTCAGCCTTTGTGGCTTTAACAAACATTCAAAGTGACAGTCTGGTCCGAACTGATTAACAGCTGTGAAGGCACCGAGTCGTACTGCGGAAATGATACACGACCGCTTCAGAGATGTCCTGATGGGCTCAGCGTGGATGCTAAATGGAAAAAAAAACAAGGTGTAGGCAACATCTAGAACAAATCATACGGAGAGGAGGAGGAGGAGGAGGAGGCGGCGAAGAGAAGGGTGCTGTGTTACATCTACTGACAGGACATAATAAACTCTCCCTGTTCAGTTCATATGTGCACTACGTAGTGCA
This sequence comes from Silurus aristotelis, assembly GCF_946808225.1. Lineage (NCBI taxonomy): Eukaryota > Metazoa > Chordata > Actinopteri > Siluriformes > Siluridae > Silurus > Silurus aristotelis. The sequence continues at coordinate 5,388,563 of NC_139584.1, forward strand.
CTAAAGCAACCTACCTAGTGCACTATTTATTTAGAACCCTGTAGCAAAGTGTTTTGTATGAACTTCAAATTATTAGAGTTTATGGAGAACCTTGGATTCTATAGATCCCTCAAGGTTCCAGTAGAACTGTTTTCTGGAGGATCTAAATTTCTTTCTTACCTCCTAGAATCTACAAATGAGCTTAATATTCAGCATCCTGAATCTTTTTGGATATTTATATAAATACTCTGAAGTATCTTAGAATTGTATATAGAATGTTTCAGTGTTCCTTCCAGAGATTTAGTGTTCCTCCCAGTTCCTCCTTGAATGACAGGTGTCTCGTCCAATGATCGGTAAGTGTTCCATTCACAAACTGTACCTACCTTTTCCGGTTTGTCTGAATTGTTATTTTGTTTTTGGATTTGTTCATTTGTTTTTGCATTTGTTATTTCGGTTTCGCATTTGTTAGTGTTTTCTAATTTGTTAATGTGTTTTGCACTTCTCAGCCACCGTAACAAAGTTCTAGTGTTGTTTCCACAAAATCACATTGTCACATGACCTCACTATTGGTGCTAATTGTTAACCTTTTAGATTAGAAGATTCTACAAAGCAGCTACTCTAAGTAGCCAAGAGTTTACATGTACATATGAAAAAAAAAGAATAAAAAAAAACTAAATAAGGAATCCTTGAAGAACTTATTTTTCTTCCCCAAGAGTGAATGTGCTAAGTGGATAATTAAATAGTGCAGTCTGTTCTAGTTATTATAAAGAACATAACCAAAGATTATAGAAGTATCCTGAGCAGCTGCATCACCGTTTGTTTTGGAAATTGCACCGTCTTGGGCGACAAGACACTTACAACAGCTAGTAAAGCAAGCTGAGGAGATCATTAGTGTCTCTCTTTCCTCCATCATGGTCATTTACACAACATGCTGTGTCTGCAAAATCACCAGCATTGTGACTATTCAAAACACACAGTCTTCACCCTCCTGCTGAACAAAGATACCGAAGCATTCAGGTACTCACAACCAGACAGTGATATTTATTCCCACAAGCCATCAGACTCAGACACACACACACACACACACACACACACATGCACACCAGTTCTATCTGAGATCCCTTTGAAAGCAAAACATTCTACATACAGAACCTTGAAATGTTCCTAAGCAGGGGCGGATCTACATTGCATTGCATTGCATCTACATCGATCTACATAGATGCATCTACATTGCATCTGCATTGTCAACCCATCTTTAAAAACATTGCCACCCCATCTGCCCAGGCACGGGTAGCCCAATGTATAAAATCTAAATTTAATCAGTTTCCTTAACCAATTTACAGCAGTGGTTCTTTAATGTGATCACAAACAAAACCATTTAAACCCGTAAATAAAGGCAAAAAATCCTGTCTTTCTATTAAAGCGTAGTTCGGACGAACAACTCCTGTGAATTGATTGAATTTAGTGGATCAAACACATTCAATGCAACCAGCCTGATCACAAAAAAATGACTCTATCCGGCTTTTTTAACAAATGGAAGCATTTGCATAAATATAGATGGCATAGATTTTAACTTAAGAAACTTAAGAACTCAAGAAAAAATAGTTTTTCGTCTATAAAATCCATATATTAGGTTTAAGTAAAGTCAATCATACATCAGTCTTCATTTTATTTTTTTTTATAGACCAACATAAAATGTGTACCCCAGTGTATACACTGAATACATATGAAATCCACAAGAACCATGCAAGTATGCTTGCTTCAATGTTACTACCCCTCATAATTCTTATGCCACCCCCTTGCCACCCCATAAATCTTTTTCTAGATCTGCTCCTGTTCCTATGATGGATGAAGCAGTATACAAGTAATACTTCTTAACTTCCTGAAGAGTTCAATGGTCTTTCTAGGACATCCTGCTGGTTCCTCTAGTGTGAGGAACCATAGAACCCACTAAGTGGAAGTTTTTGATACAAATATAATAATGACAGATCAAGAAAAAACAACATAGTGGCCTACCGAGGTGCATATTTACTTTCCATGGAGCCAGTGGTGATTTGGGGAAGGTTCCCACACATTACTCTGAGTACATTCTGCTGGTTTATGTGAAACCCTCCAGGCTGTAAAGAACATTAAACCCGTTATTTTGTGTAATTATTTAAAGCCCAAGTGCGAACAAGACGGCCATCTAACGAGTCCATGACAGGCCGTAACGGCGTAACGTTCTCCGACACATTGCGTGGTGTGGGACGTCTCATCGATCAGAGAACCATCTAAACGACGGTTATGAAAACTGACGCTGAATGACAAGTGTGAGGATTTTTTTTTACACACAGAAAAGCGAACCCCAAGAGGAACATGTGACTTTAATCGGTCGTGTTCCAGAATGCCCTGGAGCGAGGGGCAGAGCAGAGTAGCGCAAAGCGAAGCGGTGCAAATGGAAGAAATTATATCCATATGATTCAGCAAGACAGCTAAAGGGGAGACAGGTTTTTCCTCATGCGATTCGTCAGGGCATGAAAATTAAAGCCAGCTTGCCCTGAAACATTCCCATTACACCGTTTACACGTATCGTTTCCACATCCAGACCATCAGCCAGCCTTTTAACAGCCAGCTTCATCTGCTGCAAATCGACGGCCTAATTTCAATTAAACCCCCCCCACAAAAATCTATGCCTACCTCTTTTTTTTTTTTTTTTTAATCACTCATTCAGAATGAAAAAAAAAGACCAGATGAGAAAGTCCTGCACTGTTTCATTTCTTCACCCCCTTTAAAATTTCAGAAACTGATTAACACGCCTTCACCATGTGAACAAACCTGTCCTCCATATGCGAGCGGAAAAAATAATTCCCAGAACGTTTTGTGGATGTGGAGGGAATCGCAACAGGAAGTGACCCGTGAAGATTGAAAAGTCAAGAATCTTGCGCACTAATCAGCTGGAAATATGGTTTGATGGTCACTTACTCTAACCTTAACACGAATTCACTAATAAGCCGGAGCGAAATTGTTTGCAGAACAGCAAGACGTTCGAAAAACTCGAACATTCACACACTCGATAACACTTTCGCTTCATTTCAGACGAATCCAGATGTGGTGCTGATCGATACATTGACTCTGAGGTTTTGTTTTGTAAATGACCTTACAAAGAAAGAACATACTTTTTGTGCACATTATTTCTCTGAAGCATCCAATGAAATAAAAAAGCCAGAAGAATACTTATGAAAGCCTGCAAAGTACCCCTAAATACCCTTACAGTGTCTGTGAAAAACACTTGAACTACCCCTAAAAAACCCATTAAGAACTTTTGAAAATGCATGAAGTACCTCTGAAGTAGCTCTAAAAAAAATTTCAAATATTCCTAAAAAAAAAAACATATAATACCCAGGAAAAAAAACCCTGAAGAACAACCTGAAAACCCCTGAACTACCCCTGGAGCCAACCCCCCCCCCCCTGAAATGCAAAAATAAAGTAGCCATTAAAAAAGACCCAGAAAAATTCCTGAAAAACCCATTGGGGATTCCTAAAGAACCCCTAAATCCAATGAAATGCCCACAAAGTACATCTAAAAGACCTCTGAAATACCTATGAAAAAACTGTGAAATATCCCTGAAAAAAATTTGAAAAAAAAAATCATAAACACCCATAACATACCTCAAAAATCCAATGAAGTGCACACATAGTACCTCTTCAAGACCTCCAAAGTACTCTCAAATACCCATGAAAAATCTATGAAGTATACCTAAAAAAACTCATGAAATACTCCTGAAAAACACTTGAGTGTAAGTACCCCTAAAATGTACAAAGTATCCCTAAAGTACCCCTGAAAACCCATGACCTACCCCTAAAGAAAGAAAAAATAAGAAATCCTGAAAAAACCCGTAATACCCCTAAAAGATCTCTGAAGTATCCCTGAAGAACCCCTAAAAACCAGTAGAGTACTTTTAAAATACCCTTTCCCCCCTGCAAGTGCACCAAGTACCAGAACCTCTGCTGCTCCTCTCTGTTCCACTGCATGGTTTAAACCTCATCACTTGATCCTCACACACTCTAAGAAAAGCTTTCTGCAGTAAAGCAACAAGCACAAGTCACTGGATCTGTTCACTGCTGAGGTTCTAACACTGACAACAGATGGGACATATAGACCAGCACTCCATCACTTTATCACTTCATCGCTCCATCACTTCATCACTCCATCATCTCATCTGAGCTGCTCTAACATCTAATTATAGAAAATGAAGCAAGAGAAAGAGTGAGAGGGAGCAGACATAGCATTAATTATCTACTTAGGGAACATGAGGAGAGAGAGAGAGAGAGAGAGAGAGAGAGAGAGAGAGAGAGAGAGAAAGAGAGAGAGAGAGAGAGAAAGAGAGAGAGAGATGAAAAAGAAAGAGAGGATGAGGAAGGAAGGAAGGAAGGAAGGAAGGAAGGAAGGAAGGAAGGAAGAAAGACAGAAAGCAAAGAGAATGCATAAATAGAATAGAAAAAAAAATTATTCATATATATACACACACACACACACACACAAATATATATATATATATATATAGTATTGGGTCACATGACCTTTCTTGCTGGTTCTTTTTCAAACCGTTACCACAAATCTGGAGGCACTCAAAGGATGTCTTTAGATGCGGTAAAATACAATTTTGCATTCACTTGAACTTGGAAACCAAAACCTGTTCCAGCATCGCAATGCCCCTGTGCACAAAGTGAGCTTCTTGAAGATCTGCTTTACATGCTTTGGAGAGGAAAATCTTGAGTGGCATGCTATTGAGATCTGATCTCATCACTACTGAACACCTTTGAGATCAATTGGAACTCTGACTGCACCCCAGGCCTCCTCACCTCACCTACATCAGTACCTGCTTTCGTAATACCCATGTGGCTGATGAACACAAATATCCATAAGCAAACTCCGCAATCTAGTGGAACATCTTCCCAAAAGAGTGGAGGGATTTATAAGAGCAAATTGAGACTTAATGTGAAACGCAATGCTCACAAATCACATACCACACGTATGACCAGGTGCTTTTGGCAATATTGTGTATATATAGATACATACATACATACATACACACACACACATACATACATACATACATACATACATACATACATACATACATACATACATACATACATAGAGAGAGAGAGAGAGAGAGAGAGAGAGAGTTCAGAAAAAAACAGATAAAACAGAAAAAAAGACAAGCTGAGAGCGATGGAGAAAGGAGAGACAGAAAGAAAGCAAGTGAAAAGACAGGAGAGAGGTGTAGAAACTAGAGAAAATAAGAAATAAAGAGGGAGAGAAAGCATGAAAGACAAAGAAAATATCAGAAAAGATAGAGAAAAACACAAACGGAGAGAGATAGAGAACTTTCTCTAGACATTTCCAGTGAAATACTGCTCACAGCACCAGCGATTTAAAACCGATTGAAAGAGTAAAAAGACAATATTCTGTTCATTTTCTCTTTCTTTCTGTCGTTCCAGCTATAGCCTGATCATGTTTCAGTGACTTCACACAGTCAGCTCCTATACACACTGAGCTCATTATATGCATGATGAATAAGTCCTGCCTGTATTTCTCAGCACTGAGGACAACATTAATTCTGACCAAATCTCTAAATCCATGTGCAGAAATGCAGCCGCAGACTTGCGGGAAACTGCCACCATGCTTCACTGTTGCCTGTAAACACTCACTATTGTTCCGCTCTCCATGCCTTCAGTGAACAAATTGCCTCCTGATGTATTCAAATATTACAGATTTTGACTCATCAGTTTGAAGCATCAGTTATTACATGTTCATGCCTAGTGTAGTCACTTAGCCTTGTTGTTGGAGTATGACTTTTTCCCACAATTCTTCCATGAAGATCAGTTCTGGCCAGACTTCTCCAGACAGTACAATGGTGTATCTAGGTCCTACTGGTTTGCACCAGTTCTTTGCTGATAGCACTGCTGGATATCTGATGTTGCAGGTCAGTAAGCATGATGTGTCTTTCATTCACTTTATTTAATAAACTTTATGTAAGTTTCCTCAACATTTCCCGTTTCTTTGTGCGTCTTCAAAATAGCTTGAAGAGCACATCTTGAAATCTCAGTCTGCTTTGAAATCTTTACCTTGCTGATGCAGTACAGCTACCTTGTGTCTTCCTGCTGTGCTTAGTCTTGCCATGGTGTAGTACCTGTGACATGAAACCGTCTTCCACAACCTCACCTTAGTAGCAGAGTTTGTCTCTTTCTCACCCAGTTTGAAGCCTCCTTGTTTCTGTTTAATGAAGGTGTTTCAACAATATGAAATTCATGATCATGAGGGCCTGTCATTGGTTCATCATACACCTGATTCTGATTTAACAAAATCCCTGACTGCGCAAGGGTACAAAGTAGCGATGGGTCGTGCATGAACGATTCGTTCATGTTGAACGAGTCTTCGATGTGACTCGGAAGAACGAGTAGTCCTAAAGAGGGATTCATTCATTTTCTACTAGACGCACGTGAGCAAAGCATCGCAAAATCTCTGTAGGTTACGTACAGGAAACGGAATTGAGTAGTTCACCTCATTACTCTTCTAGTCCGAGTCGTTTGTTCTTTTATCACATGACTCCCATAGATGCTATGCAGTTATATATATATGCATAACTTGGAACAAAGTGTGCAAGTGTAGGAATTAAAAGCAAAAGTGTTGTCACACCAAATATAGATTTCATTTATATTTATCTGTTTGCTCTCATTGCATTTTTTTTATTTCTAAACAAACAAATAAAATCTATTTTTGAAAGCATTCCTACTCTACAGCATTTCCTCAAACCTGCTTTAAATTTTTGCACACTTCTGTATATTTTGAGCCAAGCCTTTAGTCCAAAAATATCATGTTGCTCGAATGTCCAACAATGGCTCTGTATCCTCACTGGGCTTTAACCTCACAACCTCCTGATCACAGAAGGTAAACTGCTGACTCGGACGTCTGTATAGAGTTTAAACAGAACCGTCTTAAAAAAATGCCGCCGCTGGTCCGAGGAGGGAAACTGAAACGCATAACAAGGCCCTGCTGTGTCATTTAATTCCACAGCCTACGGTCTCATGTTCGTGAAGAATGGGAGCTGGAGTTTCTCAGCGAGCCAACAGTTTTCGTTAGTGGTAACGTGAGCACGAGGCTGGTGAGTGCAGAACGCCCACGCATCACTGGAATGCTTGCACAACAACCCAGAGTTCACTTTTCCATCTGTGTGTTAAATAAAGTGTGACAGGATCCCAGCTCTGCATCTGCAACTAAACATCATTACAGATGACTCTAAGGACAAGTGTGACTCATAATCTCTGATTCTGATTTATAAATTTAGCATTGAGAGCAAAAAGCAAGCTTCGAAGTTAACATGCAATATATGACATCTTACCTCCCATGATGCATCAATACTTTTCTATAACCACAATTGTGTAACTTCTACAGTGCTTATGTTCTCTAACATGGCATTGATGATGAGTAAGATGAAGGTGAAGACGACAGCAGTGGTGGACTATCAGAAAACTCTATGTTCCTTGAAGGCTGTTGCTTTAAACAATCAGATTGTGATTTAGCCACTCTGAAGGCCGCTAGAAGGCGTCCAGGCACCTCTGCATTTTCACATTCTTTGATTGGATGGTCAGACGGTTCACTAGTCAGGGTTTGCAACCCACATCTGTAGCAAACTGCACAAGCTCAAATATATTCATGTGGATTTAATAGCTGTTTTTTCATTCCACAATGGCTGAAAAAGCAGAAGAAATTTAATTTATCGAAGATTTACATCAGCAAGGCATAACATGATGACATTATAACAATATGGCTTGTGAAGTGAATTACACTGATTATCTCTTCATCATGGTACCTGTTCGTGAGTGAAAAATATTAAGCAGCAAGTGGGCTGTACAAAATACAGACGACTGCTCCATTTAAAGCATAATAATAATTATAATAATAGCTTATTAGTATTATGATGATGATGATGGAATAATACACGAAAAAAAAAAAAAAAAAAAAACCTGATGGAGAAAGGAAAAAAAAGAAAAAAAAAAGAAGTGTGTGTAGCAACTCTGGGAATTTTGCATGCTTGTGAGTGATGAATCTGAGCAAGATGTTCAAAACAACAGAGAGAGAGAGGGAGAGAGAAAGCGAGCGAGCGAGAGAGAGGGAGAGACATAAGTGAGGCGTGTCTCGAAAGAAGCAATTGGATTGGAAGCTGTAAGTTTCTAACACACACACACACACACACACACACACACACACACACACACACACACACAAGGAGAGAGAGAGAGAAAGTCAAAATTAGAGAAATCTCTTGAAAATGTGGTTTTCAAAAACATCGAAAACCACATTGAATGTTTTATCCTTTTCTAGCTACATTACAATGTTGTGAACCATCCAAGTTCTTGCTTAGGTTGCGTATTAAAACTACAAACCGCCAGTCCCTTACGTAATTTCGTAAAGAAGCATAAACTCCGCTGTCCTGAAGTAGTTACAGCTTTACGTCTGGCACTCGAGACTCCTTTCATAAAATGTCAACTGTTCACCTTTTAAGTACCTGTGAACAAGCGGTTACTATATATATATATATATATATATATATATATATATATATATATATATATATATATATATATATATATATATATATATATATATACAGTGAGGAAAATAAGTATTTGAACACCCTGCTATTTTGCAAGTTCTCCCACTTAGAAATCATGGAGGGGTCTGAAATTGTCATCGTAGGTGCATGTCCACTGTGAGAGACATCATCTAAAAAAAAATCCAGAAGTCACAATATATGATTTTTAAACTATTTATTTGTATGATACAGCTGCAAATAAGTATTTGAACACCTGTCTATCAGCTAGAATTCTGACCCTCAAAGACCTGTTAGTCTGCCTTTAAAATGTCCACCTCCACTACATTTATTATCCTAAATTAGATGCACCTGTTTGAGGTCGTTAGCTGCATAAAGACACCTGTCCACCCCATACAATCAGTAAGAATACAACTACTAACATGGCCAAGACCAAAGAGCTGTCCAAAGACACTAGTGACAAAATTGTACCCCCTCCACAAGGCTGGAAAAGGCTACGGGGAAATTAGCAAGCAGCTTGGTGAAAAAAGGTCCACTGTTGGAGCAATTATTAGAAAATGGAAGAAGCTAAACATGACTGTCAATCTCCCTCGGACTGGGGCTCCATGCAAGATCTCACCTCGTGGGGTCTCAATGATCCTAATAATAGGATTACGTAGTACACTAAGACGTCATGGTTCGAATTAATGCATGGCATGGAAGGTTCCCCTGCTTAATCCAGCACATGTCCAGGCACGTCTTAAGTTTGCCAATGACCATTTGGATGATCCAGAGGAGTCATGGGAGAAAGTCATGTGGTCAGATGAGACCAAAATAGAACTTTTGGGTCATAATTCCACTAAACTTGTTTAGAGGAAGAAGAATGATGAGTAGCATCCCAAGAACACCATCCCTACTGTGAAGCATGGGGGTGGTAGCATCATGCTTTGGGGGTGTTTTTCTGCACATGGGACAGGGCGACTGCACTGTATTAAGGAGAGGATGACCGGGGCCATGTATTGCGAGATTTTGGGGAACAACCCCCTCCCTCAGTTAGAGCATTAAGATGGGTCGAGGCTGGGTCTTCCAACATGACAATGACCCGAAGCACACAGCCAGGATAACCAAGGAGTGGCTATGTAAGAAGCATATCAAAGTTCTGGCGTGGCCTATCCAGTCTCCAGACCTAAACTCAATAGAGAATCTTTGGAGGGAGCTCAAACTCCGTGTTTCTCAGCGACAGGCCAGAAACCTGACTGATCTAGAGAAGAGTGGAGGAGTGGGCCAAAATCCATTGCAAAGGCTCCTGTACCAAATAATAACATTGACTTTCTCAGGTGTTCAAATACTTATTTGCAGCTGTATCATACAAATAAATAGTTAAAAAAATCATACATTGTGATTTCTGGATTTTTTTTTTTTTAGATTATGTCTCTCACAGTGGACATGCAGCTACGATGACAATTTCAGACCCCTCCATGATTTCTAAGTGGGAGAACTTGCAAAATAGCAGGGTGTTCAAATACTTATTTTCCTCACTGTATATAGTATCAGTAGAGACACTGACAGTATATGTGTTACTGTTGTAGAAGAAACCTTCTGACCAATCAGAATGCATAAATGTGTAAGTATAATGCAGTATGTGGGTATATGTGATATACTGTATGGAACTGAAGCATGAGGTACAAGTTGTAAATTGTTCTGAAGTTTCCATGGAAATCATATTTTTACGTCTGTATGTCAGAAACAGACATGCTGGCTTTGGCCTGAAACAATGAAAGTAAAAATATGAATGAATAAAAATTCAATGGTAAAAGAATGCAAGCATGAAATAATAAAACAAAGTGAAAGAATAAATGATAGGGAGAAAAAAGAATGAGTGAAAATTTGAAACAATGAAAGACTGAAGATTTAAAAATGAAAGAGTAAAATGTGTCAAAAGTGAAAAAACAAGTGAAAAATAGTAAAACAGCGAAAGAGAGGAAAAAAATGCAGCGGTAAAAAGGTGGGAGAAAATTTTTGAAAATTGTGAAAATGTGTGAAATATAAATGAATAAAAGAATTAGGAAAAACTGAAAGAATGAAAGACAAGGAATGAAAGAATGACTAAAAGCCTAAAAATGTGAAAGAATAAAAGATAAAAAAAAAATTGAAAAAATAAATAAAAAATACTGAGTGAAAATCTGAATGAAAGAAAGAAAGAGTGAAAGAATGATTAAAAATGTGAATCACAATGTGAAATATGACTGAAAATGAAAATGTGAAAGAATAAATGTCTAAAAACATGAGTGAAAGAAAAAAAAAAACTGTACAAGAGTAAACAAACATTTACATGAGACCCATGGCCATGCAAGTGGGGAATTCTCTCTCTTTCTAGCACTCTCTCTCACTCTCTCTCTCTCTCTCTGCTCTCTAAAACTGCTCACTTGTTTTTGATGTTAAAGTGATAAAGGCTGTGATTTGGGGAAAATTATCCGTCTCCAAATGCCAAATTCCAAAGCTAATCAGATTAGCATTAGCACAAAATATGCATAATGTGTTGAAGCCTTTGTTACGAGTGTAAAGTGGATTAATGAGAGGAAAAATTAGAGGGCGAGAGGAAAAAGAAGAAGAGGATCAGCAGAAATAGTAGATAATGAGAGAAAAGAGGATCAGCAGAAATAGAAAAGAGAAGAAGAGAGGAAAGAAAAGAGGCTGATCAGAAAAAGTAGATGAGAAAAAAGAAAAGGAGGAGAACAAAGAGAAGAGGATGAGAACAAAGAGAAAAGTGTGAAAGAAAAGAGAAGAGGAAGGACTAGAGGATATAAAGAAAAAGTAGAGGATGAGAGGAAAGAAGAAGTTGAGAGGAAAGAGTAGAAAATGTGGATAGAGGAAAAAATAAAAGAATATTTGAAGTAAGGAATAAATAGAGGAGGAGAAAAATAGAGGATAAGAAGAATGAATGGAACATGCAAGGAATGAAATAAATAGGAGGACCTGAAGAATAAACAAATAGTGAATTAAACATATAGTTAGAGAATGAGAGGAATGAATGAGTAAATGGATAAATATATAAATATTATAATATTGCAGTTTCAAAACAAAAAAGTGAAATAATAGAAGAGTGAAAGAGGCCAAATGTGTAAGAGTAACCAAAAACCGTGAAGAAATTTGAGCAAAAATGTGAGAAGAAATGAATGAGAATGAGAATGAGAAAAGTTAAAGGATAAGAGAGTGGAAGTGTGAAGAGAGAGAGAGAGAGAGAGAGAGAGAGAGAGAGAGAGAGAGAGAGAGAGAGAGAGAGAGAGAGAGAGAGAGAGAGAGCGCATAAAGGAGATAGAAAGTGAAAGTGTGGGGGAGTGGCAGAGTGAGGGAGTGAGAGAGTGGGGAAGTGGGGGAATAAGAGAGTAAAGGAATGAGAGATTTAACCAGTAAAAAAAAAAAGGGGGAGTAAAAGAGTGAGGGAGGAATGAAGTGAGAGAGGGAGGGAGAAAGAAAGAAAGTGAGTCAGAGAGACAAAGAAAGACAGCCTAAGGGAGAGAAAGTGATCAAGAAAGAGGGAATGAGAAAAGAGAGAAAGAGAGAGAGAGGAAGAATGCAGTAATGTAGGTGAAAAAATGTTAGTGAACGTAACTATAAAGGAATAAAGTAAAGTGTACAGCATGTGGCTCTGTCAATAAAACAGATTGCGGAGGTGAAAAAAGTGAAAGAGGAGTAGAGCCCCTTGGTGGTGGTGGTGGGGTGCGCTTTAATTTCTTATTTAGAAATAAACTCAGTGTAATTGCCAAGTAAACACTAACCGCCTAACGCTTACTGCTAAACTCGAACCGCTAGGTAAAACGCAGACAGGCCGTTGTGGTACAAAGCCATTAAGTCCTACGTCACCATAACAACATGGACTGGCCCAGACGGCTCGGCTTTCACAGGGGAAAGTCGCCTCATCCTCCGCCATTCGTTTAATTAGTTAATGGTGCAGGACGTTTCATATGGTGCTGGATGTTCATGTGCTGGGTGCTGATTGCTCACAGAAAAGCTCCTGTTCAGCTCTGAAAGTGAGAGTGAGCTGAAAAAGAAAGAAAAGAGCGTATGTATGATGTTGGATTCAGCAGATTTCCTCATCCACCTCTCAAAAAAAAAAATAACAGGGAGGGAGGGAGGGAGGGTGAAAGAAAGAAAGAAAGAAAGAAAGAAAGAAAGAAAGAAAGAAAGAAAGAAAGAAAGAAAGAAAGAAAGAAAGAAAGAAAGAAAAAAAATATAAAAAAATAAGGAGCAAATGAGTAAAATAAGTTTTGATTGATGAATGTTTAAAAATATAAGAGAAACAATTAATGATAAAAAATTAACAGTGAAAAACAATTAACTGAAGTAAAAAAATAAAAAGCAAAAAAGGCAAAGAGGAAAAAATTGAAAGTGAAATGTGAAAGAGAGAAAAGTGAATGAGTGCAAATATGATTCAAAAAGTGAAAGTGAAAATGAAAGGGTAAAAATGAAAGAGAAAATAATCAAAAATGAAGGAGTTAAAATGATCAAAAATATAAGTGTAAAGGAATGAAAATAAATGTATAAAACAAGTACAAATAAAAAAAGTGAATAAAATAAATTAATGAAAATAACAGTGTAAAAATTAGAGTGAAAATGAAAGAGAAAAAAATAAACAAATGAGAGTGAAACTAAAGTAAAAATCAAAGAATAAAAATAAGATTGTAAATAAGTAAAAAAAAAAATTCAAGGGTAAAAATGTAAAATCAGTGAAAAAATAAGTTCTTTTTTTATATTGGGAAAAAGGTGAGCGATCGAAAGATTGAAAGAATAAAAGAGTAAAATAAGAACGAGTGCATGGCTCTGTCTATCCCTGGAGCTCGGCTGATGGATTAAGGTTTGTGAAGGTGGAACTGCGAGCGACACGTCCTGGAGTCTTCTCATCTTTTTCCCAGAAGTGTTCTTTTTTTTTCCTCTGTCGGTTTGACTCATGCTGAGTCACTCTGCCTCGGCTCGCTGGAAACGCTATGATTCCCTCACGTGGGAATATCAGGAGCGATGATGAGGCAGGAAAAGAAAATGAAATAAAACAGATTTATAAAGAATTACGAACGCACTGTGAACACAGCCAGGAATTACAACACGCCGCACTGCGTCCATCCCGGGCGCATGTTTACACAACTGTACAGCTCTCTCTCTCTCTCTCTCTCTCTCTCTCTCTCTCTCTCTCAGCACTTGATTCACTTTTTTAAAATAAAGTCATCATTAGCGTTCGGCCGGATGACTGTTTCCCCAAACAGATGGGATTTCTATTCCCATAAAAACGACCGCTCGTTAGTGGGTGTCACATGACGCCACCTTGTTAATGATGTCATAACCAGGTGGCTTTAAAAAAACACACACAGAGAACCAACAACAACAAAAAAATAAACGCAGGAGACTCGGTTTCCCCGAAACTTTTAGAAAGGAAAAAAAAAAAAAAACACTTAAATGTCCAACTAAATAATATAAATAAATAGATTTTCCGCTTTGATCCTTTACACACACATTTATTCGATAATTTGATGATTTGTTTTTATCTTTTTTTTTTTACTTTGTGTGATCAAGCCTTTTTACGAGAATTAATTGACGCAGAAAAAAACAAACAAAAAAACTAAATGTAAACACAAATATCTTTCTATTAATAATAATAATGATGATGATGATAATGTTGATGGTGATACTACTACTACTACTAATAATAATAATAATAAATTGTTATTTTTTATATTTTATTTCTGAAACATAACAATACATAATGACAGATGGATGTCAACCTTTATATAAAACCTTTTTAAAAACACATTGCATTATAAATCAGTTTAGAACATTAGTGGTGGGACAACTGATATTTCCAGCAATTTGTGGTTCTTCCCCAAACTGATACCACAAAGTTGGAAGCACACAATTGTATAGAGCGTCTTTGGATGCAGAACTATTACATTTTCCCTTTATTTGAACTAGGAGACCCAAACCTGTTCCATCATTGAATGCCCCAGTGCACAAATCCAGCTTCATGTAGAGCTCTGACTTCAACCCTATTAAACATCTTTGTGAGACTTGATTGAAATGCTGACTGCATCCCAGGCCTCCTCACCTCACCTACATCAGTACTTGAATTACATTACATCCTTGTTGCTGAATGAGCAAAAATTTCCACAAGCCTACTCCAAAATCAAGTGGAACACCTTCCCAGAAGAGTGGAGCTTTATCTAACAGCAAATATGGATTTAATGTTGAATGGGATGTTCAAAAAGCACATACCAACCTAATGGTCAGGTGTCTACAAATGCTGTCTATATAGTGTATTATAATTATTATTATTTTTTTACTGTTGACGTGAAGATTTTTAGACACTGAGCGATAGAAATCTACCTCAAACTTTCTAATCCTAATATTAATGTAAATATAAAATATGTTTGAAATGAGTGAATAGATCTACAATTCATGAAAGTACATGTGACTCAATCAAAATTAAATCTTTTGAAGAATTAGCATGCACATACATTTGACATTATTTTTTGTCTCATTTAAATTGTATCTAATTTTATTATTATTTTTTTTTTTAAAACAGAAATTACACAATTGAACAAATTAAAAGAGAATTTTAACTTATACACAGAGAATTTAGATTTTTACAAATGGAAAAAGCAGGCTAAAATTCGGACATAGTGATCGGAAGATCAAGAATTCAGTTCCCAGCACCATTAGGCTGCTCCTGAGTCCTTGAGCAAAACCCTTAACATTCAACTGCTCATGTGTATAAATGTAAATTGCTCTGGATAAGTGTTTCTACCAAATGCTGTAAATGTATGACAAAATATTTTTAGAAACATAAAAAAAAAAAAAAAAAAAACCTTCAGATTGTATATAGGCCACATTTTTGGTGTTGGTAAAAATAGAAAATTCGTTCTGCTTTGGAAAAAAAAACAATTGTATGTAAAAGTCCCACGAGCTGTCGATGGCAAGAGCATGTTGTGTATTAGATAAGGTAGAAAAACATGACGGGAGCATGACCGGGGTTTGACCCGTCTATGAATTTATTTAATAGAATTAAAGTAATAAAGTGGAGAGGAAGTCAAGCACAGCAACGCTTATTAACTGCTCATCAAACCCGAACACTCAGACTGGCCCGAGCCGCTCCCATAAATATTTACACAAATCTCGTCGATGATCCGAGACGGAGAATCCGGAGCGGTCAAAAAGTCCGACGGAGCCGCGGGGGAGAGGAGCAGGATATATTTTTAATATTAATTCAGACGGGGACAAAAAACGCAATAAACTAAAACAACACAACAATGAGGCCTGAAACACAACAGGATATTACTGAGAGATTATGTGCTTTCCTGTTAACCAAACAGCCCACAGCCAACATTAATTACACACACACACACTATGTTACAGACTGCAGACAATGACACAACGGCTGAGGTTAAAGGTCATCATGAGTTCCAGGTAATGAGGCTTTCCTGCCAAGATTCTTGAAATGAAATTGAGAGAGAAAGGGACAGAGGGACAGAGAAAGACAGAGAGATCTAGTGGGTGTGTCTATATGATGTGGGTGTGGTTATGGGTGGGGCAGAGTTTTATGTAGAAATAACACAAACCATATAACACAAGGACAAAGCTTTCGATTCCCTTTTAGATGTTTAAAGCCCATATAACAAGACAAGAACTTTTAAAGAATATCCTGTATACATTTACACACACTCACAAACACACACATATTTTGCAAAAACTCCAATGCTTTTTATATTAACCTTTCTACGCTTGCAAACAATTCAGTTCCCACATTGTGTGCCTGTGTGTGTGTGTGTGTGTACATGAGAGATGTTCCAGTTCGGTCCTTTTTGCTACAATATGCTGTTTTGTTCCTTCTGTCACATCTGTTTAGCGTCTCGTAGTGTAGAAATCTGAATGTGGCAGTCCTGTCAGTCAGCTCTGTGCGATATCACGACTGTGTTTACATGTACAGTCACACACACACACACACACACACACACACACACACACACACACACACACACACACACACACACACACAGAGAAACCCTGTAAGCATTTCCAGCTCTTCGCATAACTATGAATGAAAAATACAATAAAGGACATTCCGAAATCTGCTCCAAATCATGGACACAGAAATGGAAGTATTATTAAGGATTATTTTCTTTAACAGCAGGACCCCAAATGTTTTATTTTATATATTTATTGTTATATATATTGTTAAATCCTTACGCTTGCCCATTTATCCTGCTTCTAACAAACCAACTTTGAGGGCAAAATCTTTATTTGCTCCCTAACATATCCCACCTACTAACAGGTGCCATGATAAGTGTTATTCACTTCACCGGCCATAATGTTATAATATCAAAATGTTATGACTGATCTTTGTATGCTTCACAAGGGTTGGAGTAAAAAGATCTTTTGTGTCCTGCTATAGAGCTCTCACCTCAACTGGTCAAGAGGCCATATAGACGAGCATCCCAAGTCTCCTCTCCTTGCCTACACCAGTACCTGACTTCACTATGAAACTTGTGCCTGAATCTCACAGAAATTTCCACAAGCACACTCCAAAATCTAGTGGAACATCTTCTCAGAAGAGTAAAGGACTGGATGTGTAATGGGATGACCTCGGAGACTGCTTCCTTCAACGTTATATAAACACCTTCTCACAGAAAAATTCAAATTAAAACACAAAAAGCATTTTAAATCCATTGATTTGCAGAGTCAAGTCAAGTTTATTTCTATAGCGCTTTTCACAACAGACATTGTCTCAAAGCAGCTTTACAGAATTCAACAGTCAAGGTGAATGGTGTGTTTTTATCCCTGATGAGCAAACCGTGGCGACTGTGGCAAGGAAAAACTCCCTTAGATGTTATGAGGAAGAAACCTTGAGAGGAACCAGACTCAAAAGGGAAACCCATCCTCATTTGGGTGACATCAAGAGTTGGATCATAAATCATTAAACAACAGAACATTAGAGAGTGAGAACTAACATGAGCACTGGAGTGTGTGATTATAAGTAATGTTCTTTCTAGAGTCTTACACAGACTTTATGGTTATAAAACTAGGAGCTACTTAGCAACTCATAAAATAGCTCAACATTTGTGATCATCACAGATCCAACACCAGCTTCCCCATGCCAGAGCCTTTAAACACTCCAGGAGGTCCAATGCCAAAAGTTAGAGTTGCGCATGTTTCTGTAATAAAGCTGTAGCTATCGAAAAGTAGCATTTATAGTATAGTTTAGTAGTGTATGGTTTATTGTACATTTTCTGTCTATAGTCTTGTTCAAGGCTTTACCTCAGAATGTTACAGAGGGAGCTGACACTTCAGACTCCTTCCATAAACGTTAAACAAACCATTATACCTGTTTTACAAAGCTGTTGCTATAGAACCACAATAATATGAATACCGTAATATTATTAGAGCTGCTGTTATGGAAATTTCATCGACACCTTCTGACCAATTGGAGAAAAGTGTTGGCTAACGCTTGCTAACTGACTAGCCAGCAATACATCCGATATGTGTAATTATGGGGAGTAACATGTACAAATGTGAAGATACACGTGCTCTGAAGCATGTGAACGTATTGTTTTTGGACGGCGTAGCTCATATTAAGCAGAACGTATCTGACAAGGAATCGAATGTTGTGCGATGTTGAGCAAGAAGAGGAAATTTCTCCGCTCGTCCATTCTGAGAGACTACTGCAGTTTCCCCTTCGTACTGTTTGTCTTGGACACCAGGACGCTTTCGGTCGATACGTGTGGGACGTTTAAAATTCGGATTTGAATACAGCCGAGCTGCAAGCATTGTTTGGTTATGTTAAACAGATGTGCTGGGGTTTTCTTTTTTTGAGATCTTCATCTTTCCCATGGCAGCAAAAAAAAAAAAGAGTGAGAGAGAGAGAGACTGAGAAAATAAACACCTCTTTATCCTACGCAAACCTTGTACTAATTGTGTGTTTGGACAGAGATTTTTTTACATGTACAGAAAGGGGAGAAGACTGTTTGACGCTGATTAATATGACGTATGAAAGGTGAGACATTCACCTGGATCACTTCAATCTCATTTCTACAACACAGCTAGATGTCTTCAGAAGACATTATACACTTCGCTGATTGCAGGTTTTATTTTCCGGAAAGAGAGCATAAATTCTTTTGGAAGCCGAACTGAAACGGTTCACTTCACATGATTTTGAAATGCCAGTATTGTGCTGTTTTCATGAAAAGAATCAACACCATGATTTTGTGAGGAAGCAGAGTCATTAATAGCACACAGAAGTTGATTCTTTTCCTTAATAGCATGACCCTGGGTGTTTAATTCCTTTTACACCCCAACATCTATATAATATAGACAAAAAGTATTGGAACAGCAGACTTTTCCAGTCATATGTGGTTCCTCTCCAAACTGTTACCACAAAGATGGAGTCACACAATTGTAGAGGATGTTTCTGGATGCGTTAAAATGGAATTTTCCCTTTGCTTGAACTAGGAGACCCAAACCTGTTCCAGCATAACAATTTCTCTGTGCACAAAGCCAGCTCCATGAAGATATACTTTACATGGGTTGGAGTGGAAAGTCTCCTGTTATAGAGCACCTATAGGACACCATTGTTATGAATGAAAGCACACTCCTAAATCTAGTGAAACACTTTTCCAGAAGAGTGGGATGGGATGACTCAGCAGACTGCTTCCTTCAGTGTTGCATAAACACCTTCTTACAGAAAAATTCAGATCTTGTCACAAAATTTTAAGAAAATCGCTGAAAGAAATCACTGAAAGAAATCCCTCTAGAATCCTGCTTTCCGATTCGTAAGAAGATGTTGATGAATATTCTGGAACAGAAGCTCTAATAGTAGCACAAGATTAAATAAACGTTAATGTGGTTGTTCAAATACATTGTGGTTTCCATAACAGTACAACTTGTTATTTGTAAGGAGAAATCTGTGTTTATATATTTAGCATTGATGAAAGTAGTCTCCATTGTCATCACTTTGTAACAGTCAGAGCTGAAGCTGATTTTTTTTGTGCCATCTTCAGTACATTTGCGTTGCGTTGTTTTGTTGTTACTCAAAGAGAGAGAATAAAAAAGGCCGGTAAAGGAATGAGTGTTTATAGCTGCTATAACATAAGTGAGAACAGGAAATAACTTGTTTAACAAAGTTAAATGTAACTATAAATGGATAATGACTATACGTCATTGAATTAGGTAGCATCAAAAGCTAACCAAGTCTGTAATTTTATCATAGAAAGCAAGTTATAACAAAGAGCAAATGTGAAATTCTGCATGAAACACTGCAAATCTGCCACAGAGTCGTTTGACATGATATACGATTGACATACGCCGATGCTGCAACGAGTCCTTTGAGGTGTTTTGACTGGCATACTCCAAGAGCAGAAGAACATCACTGCAAGACAATGAGAGATCAGGAAGACCACTCACGAGCTTTGCCCCCGAAAAAGACCATTCGTTAAATTGTGCATGATGATCGTTGGAGAACAATTCACATGATTTCACTTCCCCACCCACCCTACTTGCCTCAGACTTTGACCTCGTCTCAAAGATGATGATTCAGCTCAAAGGTCGCCGTTATTAAACCACTGTGGAGATCTAGCGTGAATCGCAGAAGGAGCTTGACACGCTTAGAAACATTTTGATACCAACTTGTAATTGGATTAGGAATAAAACACTAATCCTGTTACAGGAAAATGATAACCTCCAAGTGGGAATATGTAAGTCCTTTTCTTCACACCACACTGTGTTTTATTCCTTGAATATCACATGTTTGCCTATGACACAGAGGAAGACTCCGAGAATAAAAATAACCACTCTGGTGGTTTGTGGGAAATTTTTGTGCAAGTGTGTGTGCAGGTTGTGTGTCTGGTTTATGATTGGGGTGTATATGTGTTTGGTGTAACACAGTGTATTTGATATCTGCCTGTGCTGATTGTATTGTATTGTAAGACTGAGTTGTTCAAAAAAGTGTGTGCAGGTGTGTGTTGGGGTGATAATTGTGTATCCGAGGGGTGTTTATTGTGTGCTGTGTGTTTGGCGTACGATTGGGTGTTTGAACTGTGTCTGTTCGAATGTGTTTGGTGTAATACACTCACCATGCACTTGTTGGGTTTCTCTCCGGAGTGTACTCTCATGTGGATGAGCAGTTTGTAGCGGGCGTTGAAGGGTTTGTAGCGGCGGATGCAGCCGGCCCAGAAGCAGGTGAAGTCCTCGCCCTTCCTCTGGTCAATGTGGACTTTCTCGATGTGCCTTACCAGCTCCTCCTGCTGCTCGTACGCCGCGCTGCAGTCGATCCACCGACACGTCTGCTTGTCCACAAACACCACGCCGCCGTCTTCCCCTCGTCCTTGCACTGCACTTACCGGCTCCTGCCGGTTCTGGAGGTGGAGCTGGGCACTGTTCCCAGAGCCATATTGGTGCAGGGGGTAGGGAGGGGGCATTGGGGTATGAAGTGGGCACGAGATCTGCTGTTGCTGTTGCTGCTGCTGGTGGTGGTGATGATGGTGTTGGTACTGGTGCTGAAACAGATCGTCCTCAGAGTGTGAAAAGTCATCCAGAGGCTCCTGTTTTAGAAATGTCCGCTGTGGTTGCAGGAGCAGGTTCACGTTGTCGGGTGCTGGTGTGTGCATGGGTGCGGGCTCCTCGCAAAGCGACGATGACACAGACGACGTGGACGAGGACGAAGAAGACGACAGGAGGCAGGCGGGAGGAGACGGGTTTGGGTGCTCAACAACGCCGTTGGCGCATGATGAAATCCGGGTGGTGGCGTTGATCCAGCCGGACAGACAGTGTCTCTTCAAAGAACCAGAGTTCAGCGCGAGCGCCGAATGACGAGACATACCAGGAGAAAGGGAGGACTTGTGTTCATTATTAAAAGCATACGCCACGGACGGCGCTGATAGGGCTGAGGACACCGCAGTGTCCGCCTCTGGAGAGAACTCGGACGAATCCGATGAAGGCTTAAAAGTGAGCGATTCCTCTTGCTTGACGATGTATCCTAGATCCTGCTGAAAGGATGAAGACCTGCAACACACACACAAACACACACTCATAGGAATATGAGCAGCGAGAGCTAACAGGACAATCGGATTGAGGCCTAGATGATGACGGATCAAAAATGCTCAAAGCTCGTCTGTTTAACCTCTGTCTACACGCCCCATGCTAACAGCTAACATTCGATCATGGGAGTTTTTAATGTCCTGCCTGATAGCTGCACTTCTGAGGGCAGATTTATTTCAGGAATTAGAGGGAATTTATAATTGTGGGTCGGCGGAGTGTCTCTGAGGATCTTCATGAATAAATGATACGGGAAATTTGGCCCTAGTCGTGGTTATAAAAGGGTATTTAAGACAAGACAGGACAGCACACAGTGTCTGTGTGTCTGTGTGTGTTTGACATGCTTTTGATAACGGTTCATGTTAGTCAGAGGATCAGGGGTAATATAAACGATGACAATGGCAGCCATTCTAGCGGGAATCTTTGGCCAGCTGAATGGATCGAGCTCATGTTTCCTGGTGCATCGCTCTGATCTTCCACATAATCATTCCTGTCATTTGGCTCATTATGGATTTTGTGCAAAGCTCCTGAGTGACGTGAGAAGCCCCCTCCTCTCTGGCTCACGTTTATTTCACGTTTGTTTCTCAAGCCTCTCTTTTTTTCCATTTTTGAGTCAAACTACAGACAAATTGATTGAAACGATTCTTCAGATTCTTCATCATTCTAATCAATTTAACTGATTTACCATCGTTCTGACTAAAATCTGTACTAAACCAGGGGTAAAAAAATAACACCCACCAACCCACCAAATGTGAATAAAAATCTAAG
>NC_139584.1:5413456-5428456 GCF_946808225.1 Silurus aristotelis
GAGTAGCGTTGTGCAAGCAAGATCTGCATGGAAATGTCATCAGTAGGAAACATTGAATGCAACTTCATCATAAATGTCAATGATGAAATAAGTCAAAGGGATTCTGGAAAACAACTGTGTGTAGACTGATAAAGTAAATGAAGCAAATATGATCTAATTTCTTTCTTTCTTTTTTTATTGTAATCCTTTTTTTTTTCTTTTTCCTTGCTTTCTTTCTTTGCTTTGACAACAAGACAATGATACAAAACAATTAACAATGTGACAGGTGAAATCTCTATTATGCAAAGAAGAAGTCATATGTGAATATGATCCAGAAAGCCTGCCATCTTGTCTGGGCCAAAACTCTTTGAAAATGTACTGAGGCAAGTTGGAAAACTGTTTGTTTGCCAATTAGCCTTTGTGGTCAGACAAATACAATTTTAATTGATTTATTTTAAACATGGACAACACATTCTCCGAAATTAAGTGAAGAGGGCCTATCTGGATGGTTATCAAGCGATCAGTTCAAAAAGCTGCATCTCTGATCATATGGGAGTGAATTAGTTCCTGTGGAATGGCAATTAGCACATTTAAGAAGACTCCATCAATGCTGAATCGTATATACGAGTATATACAAGCAAGACAATGGTAACTCTTATAAAAGCTTCGTAGTAGAAGATTTCGGGTGCTGAACTGGCCTGCCTGCAGTCTAGACCTTTCACCATTTGAAAACATTTGGTGCATCATGAAACAAAAAATACAACAAAGAACAGCCAGAACTGCTGAGCAGCTACAATACTGTATCAGACACACATGGGACCGCATTCCTCTCCCAAAACTTCAGCAACTGGTCTCCTCAGTTCCCAGATGTATACAGACAGATGATGTGATGCTGCACAGTAGTAAACATAACCCTGTTATAGCAATCAAATAAAAAATGACATTTTTTCCTTAAAATGGTATCTATTCTCAGTTTAAATATTTGATATGCTTTTTATGTTCTATTGGGAATAAAATATAGGTTTATATGATTTGCTTATTATTGCATTCGGTTTTAATTTACACAGTGTCCCAACATTTTTGGAATTGGGGTTGATGTACACAGATATAAATTGAAATGGTTTATATTCATGAGCATAAATACATTTTAAAGTCTGGTTTATCCCATGGTTCCCTACTCATACCATCTCAGTTCTTCTGCAGCTCTGGATAAAGCTACCTGTTAACCACTGCAAACGTAAAACAAACGTCCCACACTTATAGCATTAATCCATCCATTCATGTCATGGAAATAAAGTGCCCCTTTATTATTGCTTAAACCAACACTTCCAAAATGTTAAATAGCCACGTCTGGATGATGGAGTAGCCTGAAAGAACCTCGGTTCCTTGCCTCGTTTCTCAACAAGATTAATAGAACCTCTCACTAAATAAGGTCACACACACACACACACACACACACACACACACACACACACACACACACACACACACACATGCAGACACATGCAGACACAGACACAGGTTCTCCAGAGCTGTCAATTCTCATTGCTTAAAAAAAATTAATTTAGGAACAAAAAGCTACACTTGAGTGCAATAAATTGTACACCCAGACACTTATGAAAATTAAAAAACCTTTAAAAACCTATAAACCTATAAAAACTTAATTGTCTTGTGATCTCGGCAATATAAAAGTTGTTTTCTTATTATCATGACTTAATTTTTTCATAATCGCGACATAACTTAAATTGTTTTCTCATTATCACAACATTTTCTTTCCATAACAAAAGTTGTTTTTTCATTATGACAACTTAATTTTCTCATGATCTCAACATTACAAATGTTTTCTCATTATCACACCATAATTTTCTTGTGATCTTGACATAACAAAAGTTATTTTCTCATTATCACGACTTTATTTTTTCTCATGATCGCACCATAATTTTCTTGCCATCACAAAAGTTTTTTTCTCGTGGTCAAAACATAATTTGCTCACTATAACAAAAGTTATTTTCTTTTGTTATAGTGAGAAAATTGTTATTATTACATGATCAGTACTTAATTTTCCTGTGTATTCAACATAAGAGCATGTTCTAGAGACAGCACCATGAATGAATGCATTTGCTTTTACTTTGATCCGGACTCACACTGAATTATCTCTGTGTCTTTCAGCGATTGACAACTAACAAATAAGTGTCTGACAATTTAAAAGGAGGCTTAATATTAGAGATTACAAGAAAATGAAGCCGAGATTAACAAAAAAATTAATATAAATGTCGAGAAAATAAAGTCGTAATCACGGGAAAATGACTTACGTGGAAAGCACAAAAAATTAAGTCATGATCATGAGAGAACAAAAATTTATATAATGCATATTTTAAGGCCTTTTAGGACTTCCGTACAATGCAAAATACTAAGTTAAATAAAAAACATTGTTGGGTTTCTGAAATAAAATACACAAAAAAAAGAAATGCTTTTGCAAGTTTTGCTTTTCAGTATTGCGTGTTGGCTTTGTGCAACTGATGAAAGAGAATAATCGTATTGGATTTCACGCTAATGATCTGGCAAGGAATCTTTTTTATATACAATGAGCCATGTTTATCGATTGAGAAGCAAAATGGAAAATCAACCCTGACAATGCAAAACAAACAATAGCGGAAAAAAACAAATGAAAATGTATTTACTGCATCATCAGTACACAGTGCCAGCAGCTGTGAGTGTAGTTTTTGGACTGAATGCTCTTTGTTAAAGGATTTTATTTTTGCAACATGCTTGTGGTGTTTATATGGAACGATGTATGAAGCGGAGATTGTTAGCAATTGTAAATAAGTGTAGAAAAGCGGAACAGGCCACGCCCACACGGAGTACACTGCAAGCCAAACTGCACATAAGTTTACAATCACAATTTTAGAAATGATGTGTGTGTTTGTTGCTCAGTGTAGTGTATTGATTACATCCACATGGATAAAAATGATGTACTAGTCAGATTGTACAAAGGTTCCTGCATGCAAGGAAAAAGGAACGAGTGGAGAGCTGCGAGCTCCAGCGTTTATTTACTCACCGCATCACCGGGCCAGGTGGGGACAATCGAACATATACGCTAGCAGAAATAGGCTCTGGTGCTGGAATTCTTAGTCTGTGTGTGTGTGTGTGTGTGTGTGTGTGTGTGTGTGTGTGTGTGTGTGTGTGTGTGTGTGTGTGTGAGCAGATGAAGCACAGATGTGGAGAAATTCTCACAGCGTTGTGAAAACAAGGACTGGCATTTGACGAATGCGCTTGAGCAATTGAGCAAAACTGTAATGTCACACATGCTGGGAGAAATTCCTCTAGTGCTAATTGGTGTGTGTGTGTGTGTGTGTGTGTGTGTGTGTGTGTGTGTGTGTGTGTGTGTGTGTGTGTGTGAGTGAGAGAGAGAGTGCAGTGTGCTAATGTCCAATCCCCCTGCTGAATTGAAAAACACTTTTAGAAATAATTGCTAGTCTTCCTAATGGCTTAATGACATTCAATAAGCATTTTCCTATCAGGATCTCATGGAGTTGAAACATTCCTTTGATCCATTTGATAATTTTTTTCTTCCCAATCCATTCATACATCCATACATCTATACACCCATGGTCTGTCTTTCTTTCTTTCTTTCTTTCAAATGTTTCTTTCTTTCTTTCTTTCTTTCTTTCTTTCTTTCTTTCTTTCTTTCTTTCTTTCAGATGTTTCTTTCTTTCTTTCTTTCTTTCTTTCTTTCTTTCTTTCTTTCTTTCTTTCTTTCTTTCTTTCTTTCAGATGTTTCTTTCAGATGTTTCTTATGTCACACCTGACTTCCTCATATACTACCACAATTCCTCTCTCTGCACCCTGTCATACGCTTTCTCCAAATCCACAAACACACAATGCAACTCCTTCTGACCTTCTCTATAATTCTCCATCAACATTTTCAAGGCAAATAATGCATCTATGGTGCTTTTCCTCGGCATGAAACCATACTGTTGCTCACAGATGGTCACCTCTTCTCTCAGCCTGGCTTCCACTACTCTTTCCCATATCTTTATGGTGTGACTTTCACTGTACACTGTACACTGTGCTTGCACTGGACACAGTTGGTTTTGCTACTGGTCCGGGGCTAAAAACGGAGGGGGGCAGCATGCCTGCAGCACGACAGGTCATGAGGGCGCCTTAGGCACCTTAGGTACGTATCCAGGTTTTGGGTAGAGGAAAGCACTGGCCATGCCAGGGGCAAACTCCAGGCAAGACGGGGCCACGGCCAGAGACTATAGGTCCCCGACCCTCTTCAGGGAGGAAATTGCCAGGAGGAAAGTAGTCTTTACAGACACCTACCTAAGGGCCACTTCAGTCAGGGGTTCAAAGGGGGGGGGGGGGGGGGGGGGCTCAGATAGAGCCGCCAGCACAACGGTTAAGTCCCACATAGGCACTCCAGGTTGCATCCCAGGTCTCAGCCTCCAGGCGCCGCGGAGGAAACGCGTCACAAGAGGGTGCCTAGCCAGCGACTGCTCCACAGGTGGGTTAATATAAGCTGCGATAGCGGACACGTAAACCTTCAGGCTTAAAGGAGCCAACCCTGTGGAAAACTGTTCCTGCAAGAACTCCAGAACTGAACCAATAGCAGTTAAATGGGTCCAAATGGTGGTGCTCACACCTCATAGTAAACAGATGCCACCTAGCGGCATGCGACCTCCTCGTGGAGGGAGCTCTGGAATAGAGGATGGTCTCCACTACCTCAGTAGAGAGACCAGCTGCTAAAACTGTGCCACCTCAGGGGCCACAGCCTCTATAACTCTGGCGGGGGTATATGCGAGGAATTATCCAAGAAGGGCCCTCGAGGAGGGCCAATGAGGTGCTACCGGGAGGAGACGGGCTCCTTCCCGGTGAACTTTCCAGCACTCCTGAGAGCAGCACGGTCAGGGGGAAAGCGTACAGGCGTAGCCTCGGCCACGCCTGCACCATGGCATCCAGCCCCAGGCCTCGAGTTCCCAGGATGGGGCCTTGGGACAGGAACGTGGGGTCTCTCCAACCATCTAAGGTTTAAAGGGCTCGCCGCGAGACCTTGATGAAACGGTGTGGACCACTTTCGGGAGAACCCTTTGAGGCGTTCCCAAAGCGATGCGACACAGCTCATAGTTCCCGAATTGGGAACCTTGTTAAACAATTTTGTTAAAAACTCCAATGCCATCTCTCCTAAACATCTTCATGCTTCTACAAATATGTCATCTCCTTCTTCTTAAAATGAGTATTTACATAGGTGCTTAGAGGCCGCCACACTATTGGTTGAGTGAGCTCTGACCCTGAAACAAGTGGGGAGACCAGAGGACTCATAAAAAGAGGAGACAGCATCCACAATCCACTTGCTGAGATTCTGCTTATCCACAGGAAGTGGACTGTAACAGATGAACAGGTTGTCCGACTTTCTGAGACAGAAGATCCCGCCTGAGACAACTCTCCCAGGGAGGGTGTTTGAGAAGGTTTACCAGGTCGGTAAACCCTTGCTGACCTGGCCAGTACGGGGCTACCAGAAGGAGACAGACTTCATCCTGGGCAAATTCTCTCCAGAACTCCCAGGAGCAGCACAACAGGGGGAAAATCGTTCAGGTGTAGCCTCGGCCATGTCTGCACCATAACGCCCAGTCCGAGAGTAGCTGGGTGAGTGCGGGGGGAACCAAATGGGACAGTGAAAGGTTCCTTGAGTTGCAACTAGGTCCACCTGTGCTCTGTTAAACTTCTTCCATTTCTGCTCCACCACATATGGGTGGAGCTTCCACTTTCCAGTCCTTGGCCTTTGCCTCAAAAGAACGTCTGCTCCCTGGTTCAACTGCCCTGTGATGTATACTGCCCTCAGTGAGAGCAGCTTCCCTTGGGGCCCACAGGAGAATCTGTTGTGCCAGCTTGTAAAGGAGGTGAGAGCACTTGTGTGAAGTAGGTTGCTTTTCTGGGAGCACCCTCTGGTCCTGAACCACCATTGCAGGGGTATCATGTATAAGAAGCCAAGTGTCACAACGTTGGATGCTGCTGCCATCAGACCCAGAAGTCTTTAGTGAATGACTGGCCTTCTCTTACTCTCTTGACAGCCGTATGAATAGACTTAACTCTAGCAGGAGACAACTGTGCCTGCATAGTGGTCAGATCAGACATCATGCCCAGATAGGTCGTTCTCCGTACTAAAGAAAGTACACTTTTCTTGCCATTCAGAAACTTCTGATTTAGGAGCCAGAGCTGCATACACACACTTTGTGAAGGTGCGTGGTGGGAATGCAAAGTAAATCTTTGCATTGGTAATCTTCGACCCCGAAAGCAAACCCTAAGAACTTCCTGTGTAAAGGAAGGATTGGTATTTTAAAATATGCGTCCTTCGGATATATATTGTGACTAACGAGTCCTCGAAACTGATTTGAGACAGTGTGAGCATCTTGAACCTGAGCCTCATTAGTGAGCAATTCAGCTGATGCAGCTCCAAAATGGGACACAGCAACTAATTATTTTTAGGAAATTTGAAGTATTGGCTGTAAAACCCAGACTCTCTGTCGGGGGAGGAACCACTTCAATGGCCTGCTGTCGTGAGAGGGTTTCTCTTTCTTGTTCCATAACCAGAGCCTGCTCGGGCCCCACCAGAGGCACACCCCTGAAATGTGTAGCCATTTTCTACAGTGTGCAGGACCCATGGAGACACATTTGCCAGAAGTTTCCAGGCTGCCAGATAGTCTTCTAAGGGAAGCAGTCTCGAGCAGTGCTTTGAAGCTCTAGTGACCTCCGTGGGGAGGCGACAAACTCCCAAAACTGCTACATTTCTGAGCAGAGGCTGAGGGAGGCACTTGCTGGAGACTGCTGTGCCCTGAAATACCAGAGGTGACAGGGCTAACAAGCTAATCTCCTGAAGGCACTGAGAAGAGGTGGGTGTCGTGTGTTGAGGCATGACTCACCACCATATATGCCTTTCCCACCAAAGCTGAGGAGGGACGATGGGGGAAGATGCAGCCCCGGAGGAGAGATAGCCGGCCAGCGTCTCTTCGACTTGGGGAATCACCGTGTAGCCGCACTCTTTTAGTCCCACTGCATTTTTAGTCCCAGAAAGAGACATTGGGAATGAAGAGACAGTTCGAATAAGGGCTGCCCCAGGACTTGGACACCTTAGTATGCAGATCTGGAAAGAAGGGCAGGCCCCAGCATGGAGACAGTGACCTTGATCTCAGGAAGCTCTCATCTAATTTATTTAGAGGACACTGCTACTGGCCAAGCAATGTTAAGCTTGGAATTAGCAAAAGTTACTACCTTCAAGAGTTACTTGAACTTGACTGGCTGCAGAGGCATGTCCACGGGTTCGTCCAATATGGCGCCCACTCTTCCCCCTTTCTTAGAGGAAGAGAGGTGGAGCACTGCACCCTCTCCACAAGGGGAAGAAACCACCAAAGAGTGGGTTTCTGAGCCATGGGAAAAGGCGCTAAATGTAGCAGGTGAGGAAGGAGAAAAGTCCAAGCCCATCTCTATTTCCTCTGCCAGGTATGGGGCCAGAACCTCGAAGAACTATAGCAAGAGTGCCTCTTCTCGAAGAGCACTCTATGGGAGTGGAGTATACTGCGGGGCATACGTCTGCAGTGTGAGCAGTCTTTTTCCCCGAGAGCCAACTTAGCATGGTCTGCTCCTAAACAAGCTACAAACAGACTGAGTGATGTATGATAAGTGGGAGCAAGGAGGAAAAGACTGCTTGCCTTTGTTTTGCTTTTCCATTTTTCTTTTTTTCACTGACTTGTGAATACTTACCTGTGGCAAACAAACAGACACACACATAGTGCTTCCTGAACAAAAAGAAGCTAGCACCATCTCCACTGCATGTGCTTTTATTGTCAGGATCTTCCGGGTTCAGGGCGCACACCTTCGCATTTTAACGCCACCCTGTATTTAAGGACACCTGAGACATTTACTTCTTGCCAGATTATTTCACCGGCTTCCTAAATCCCTGAGTGTACTTATGCCACCATGCCAGTTATGGTTTCTGCTTTCCTACCCTCTCTCTGTTCCTGCCCTGGATACCCTGATATCTGGTTATGATTTTAGACTTGTTTTTGGTTTGTGTTTTTGCTCTGCCTTTATTGTTCTGTTTGCTGGCTTTGGATTTTGGCTTTTTGATTTTGTTTCCTCCTGCATTGCTCTGTCTGCTGGCTCTTAAATTTGGACTGTTTTTTTTTTTTTTTTTGACTAGTTTTGCTCTTTTTTCTGTGTTTTTCCACCACCTGTTTCATTACATTAAAAACTGTTTTCATCATACCCCTGTCGTGTCCTGCATTTGGGTCCTTCCACCCCTTCCTGTCACAGATCCCTGATATTTATAACTTCCTGGCTGTTACGTCACCCCGATGATGACTCCAATACAGTATCTGGATTTAACCAAATGTGTGTGTGTGTGTGTGTGTGTGTGTGTGTGTGTGTGTGTGTGTGTGTGTCTGTGTGTCTGTGTGTGTCTGTGTGTGTGTGTCTGTGTGTGTGTCTGTGTAACTAATTACAGTGAGGTGAACAGAGAGACCTGGAACGGATGCTCCAATATCACATGTTCACAACATCACAGCCAGGAGTGCGATTCACTCATTAATCTGTTTAACTCAACATCCGTCATCATGGAGTAAAAACTCAAACTGCCTCACCATCACAGTGCCTTGAAGTGTACACAACTCTGTCAAAGTTCAAACTCTGCTGTCAGCTCTAATATCACCAATCTGTGTGTAAATCAAACCCCTACAAATATTTATCACAATAAGTGCTCAATTCGCCAAGAACCATGCGTAAACACTAGTGCTGGTGTGGAACCGTGAGTGCCAGATCTCCACACAGCCAAAACCAACAGGAACGTTTCACCCAGATCTGTTTCACTGACTTTCTAAAGTTTCCCAATAACAAATCTGCAACCTCACAGCACAAGCTATTGTTTAAATCCTGGCTCAAGTAGCAGCTTGTGGGAAATAAAATGGTGTATTTGCTTCAGCACTGAGTCATAGGTAGCGTTCATCTTCACTTAGTCAGAGGTAGCATTTTTCCTCACTTAGAGTAAGAGGTAGTGTTCATCTTTACTTAGTCAGAGGTAGCATTCATCCTCACTTAGAGTAAGAGGTAGCGTTCATCCTCACTTAATCAGAGGTAGCATTCATCCTCACTTAGAGTAAGAGGTAGTGATCATCCTCACGTGAGTCAGAGGTAGCATTCATCCTCACTTAGAGCAAGAGGTAGCGTTCATCCTCACTTAATCAGAGGTAGCATTCATCCTCACTTAGAGTAAGAGGTAGTGATCATCCTCACGTGAGTCAGAGGTAGCATTCATCCTCACTTAGAGCAAGAGGTAGCGTTCATCCTCACTTAATCAGAGGTAGCATTCATCCTCACTTAGAGTAAGAGGTAGTGTTTATCCTCACGTGAGTCAGAGGTAGCGTTCATCCTCACTTAGAGTCAGAGGTAGTGTTCATCCTCACTTAATCAGAGGTAGCATTCATCCTCACTTAGAGTAAGAGGTAGTGTTTATCCTCACGTGAGTCAGAGGTAGCGTTCATCCTCACTTAGAGTCAGAGGTAGCGTTCATCCTCACTTAATCAGAGGTAGCATTTATCCTCACTTAAAGTAAGAGGTAGTGTTTATCCTCACGTGAGTCAGAGGTAGCATTCATCCTCACTTAGAGTCAGAGGTAGCGTTCATCCTTACTTTGAGTCAGAGGTAGAGTTCATCATCACTTAGAGTAAAAGGTAGCATTCATCCTCATTTAGGGTCAGAGGTCGTGTTCATTCTCACTTAGAGTCAGAGAAAGTGTTCGTCTTCACTTAGAGTCAGAGGAAGTGTCTGTCCTCACTTAGAGTCATAGGTAGTGTTCATTCTCACTTAGAGTCAGAGAAAGTGTTCATCCTTATTGTAAACCAGAGTAAATATTTGGCCTTACCCAATCAGACAGCATTTGTTCTTGTTTAGAGTCAAAGGAAATTTGTGTCCTCCCTCAATGTCAGAGAAAGTGTGTGTCTTTACTATAAATCAGAGAAAGTGTTTTTCCTCACTCAGTATCAGGAAGTGTTCATCTTTGCTCAGAGTCAGGAAGTGTATATCTCTTTCACAGAGTCAGGAAGTGCTCACCTTTTGTTCAGAGTCAGTGAAAGTGTGTATCCTCACTTTAAATCAGAGAAAGTGTTTGCTCTCTCTCAGTCAGAAAGTGTTCGTCCTATCAGGTCGTCAGGAAGTGTATGTCTCACTCAGAGTCAGGAGGTGTATGTCTCTCTCAGAGTTAGGAAGTGTATGTCTCACTCAGAGTCAGGAGGTGTATGTCTCTCTCAGAGTTAGGAAGTGTATGTCTCACTCAGAGTCAGGAAGTGTTTGTCTCACTCAGAGTCAGGAAGTGTTTGCTTCTCTCAGAATCAGAGGAAGTGTTTGTCTTTTTTCAGCCAGGAAGTGTATGTCACCTCTAAGAGTCAGAAAGTGTTTTCCTTTGCTCAGAGTCAGGACATACAGTATATGTCTCACTCAGAGTTAAATGAAATTGTTTGTATTCGCTCTATTGAGCTAAGTAACTAAGCAAACTAAGGCTATGAGGTGTAATGTCACTCTCCACCCCCTGACTTCCTCTCATGCAGCATCACTGAGTTAATCCCTTCTGTATTAGTTATCAATCCTGAATGATGGCAAGTGAGAGATGAGTGAGGCAGAGACTGGAATACCTCCCCAATGAGGTTACAGGATTTCCCTCTACTTTTTGATCTGTGTGTGTGTGTGTGTGTGTGTGTGTGTGTGTGTGTGTGTGTGTGTGTGTGTGTGTGTGTGTGTGTGTGTGTGTGTGTGTGTGTGAGTCATGATGAATTATGTTTGTGCTCTTTGATTTCATCATTCAATAAAAATAATCATTAGACTCTCTCTCTTTCTCTCGCTCTCTCTCTCTGTCTTTCTCTGTGTGTGTGTGTGTGTGTGTGTGTGTGTGTGTGTGTGTGTGTGTGTGTGTGTGTGTGTGTGTGTGTGTGTGTTGTGTGTGTCAGTGCAGAGCTGGGTCTATGTATGCAAGCCATTTTATAATGTGTGTGTCTGTGTGTGTGAGAGAGGAAGAGAGACACACAGACACACACATTATCATCATCATCATCATCATCATCATCATCATCATCATTAAACACAACCAGAAATGGCTTGCATACATAGACCCAGCTCTGCATTGACACACACACACACACACACACACACACACACACACACACACACACACACACACACTTTCTTTCTCTCTCTCTCATTTTCCTAGGAATCTAGGAATAATCTAGTGTGTGTGTGTGTGTGTGTGTGTGTGTGTGTGTGTGTGTGTGTGTGTGTGTGTGTGTGTTTGTGTGTGTGTGTGTGTGTGTGTGTGAGTGTGAGTGAGTGTTCAGCATGGCGTCTCCAAGCGCGAGTCTGTGTGAGATTTTGACTCGCCGGCACAGTCTGCGGGTGGTGTGCGGAGCGAGTGGAGAGGAGTGTGTGTTAGTGGTTGGAAATGTGGTGGGGCATGAAAACATTGTCTCTGCCTCCTGGGTGAATAGTGCAATTGTGGGGGTTTTTAACAGTTTTGAGAAAGTGACTAAACTGATCCAAAAAGGAATTGTTATTAATAATTAATGTATACTGTTTTCTTCCCTCAGTTCTCCTGCAAAAAAGATCATGCTGTCTAATTGGGCATGAAGACTGGTCTGATTTTCCTAGACCAGCATGAATACTTGTGGAAGGTGCTAAAAAGCTTTGGGTTCAACCCTGGTTTCATAGCCACGATCAAGGTGTTGTACAGTGGAATTGAGAGTGTACTGAAGGTTAACAGTGGTTTATGTGTCCCTTTTAGAGTGTACAGAGGTAAAAGACAAGACTGTTCACTGTCAGGAATCCTGTGCACTCTAGCTATTGAACCACTTTTAATCAATCTAAGAAATCGTCTTTCTGGTTTTAATATTCCACACAGCAATGCTTCACTTTACCTGTCATCTTATGCAGATAACTTGGCTGTTATGGTGGGGTCCCAGTCTGATGTAAATATTTTGATGTTTTAGAAGACTTTGATATTTTAATCAGCAAAAGTTAAGTGGGAAAAAAAGTGAAGCAGTTTTAGTTGGGGAGGTGGGGAGCCGACACTCCCAGTAGGTTTGGTGTGGAAAAGAGGTGGTTTTAAATACTTGGGTGGCTACCTGGGAAGTAACGAATTTTTTAGTAAAAACTGGGAAGGCACTGTAGAGCACTTTGAGGGCAGACTGAGCAGGTGGAAGCGTCAGGTTCCAAAGATGTCCTGCAGGGGGTGAACGCTGGTCATCAACAACCTTGCAGCGTCGTCTCTCTGGCACAAGCTGGCATGTATGGATCCACCACCAAACCTGCTCACAAACGTCCAGGCTCTGCTCGTGAAGTTTTTCTGGGATGGTCTGCACTGGATTCTGCAGAGTGTCCCCCATCTGCCCAATGAGGAAGGGGGGCAAGGGCTGGTTCAGCTGGCCAGCTGAACTGCAGCCTTTCACTTCCAGTTCATTCAGAGACTTCTAACCGGGCCCAGGAACCTGGTTTGCATGGTGGGAAAGACTGGGACTGGACAGAACTTTGTTTATAATGGACACACATTGGATATCTCTGGATTACCGGATTAACCGGTCTTTTTACCAAAGACTTTTAAAAAAATGGCCTTTAAAAAAAAAAAAAGATTAAAATCTGAGGAACACTACACTGGCTGCTATAGGAGCCCCTGGTCTACGGGAGTCATCTCCAGTGTGACCACCCCCACACTGCCCAGAGCTTTGATTTCCTTTAAGATCGTAACACTCCGGGAGCTGGTAAACATCGCAGGGACAGACCTGTCACGAGGGGAGGACCTGGCGGCACGTATGAGACTCCATTCTCTGTGCATCGCTAACCAGCTCCTACACTGCTGGAGGTCCACACTAACAGCAGAGGAGCGTGTTCAGCTAAAGGAATACAGAATCGGTGAGATCGGCTCTATAGAGGAGGAACCCTTTCCCCGGCTAGATATCGCTACTGACGTCGATGGATTTGGTGGCCTTCTCCTAGAGTGCAGGGGTGAAGGGGAGATGAACTTTGGGACAGTGTCGGGGAAGCTGCTCTACAGGGTCTGTGTCAAGATTTGAAATAAGAAAAAACTGAATGGGAGGGTGGACACCCAATGGAGAAATGTTTTTGGTTTTAACAATGATATTAAACCAGAGTGGAGGGCACTGTACAAACCACCGTTAACTTAAAAGATGCCAACCTCCAGTGAAAGATTTTACATTGTATCGTCTCTGTGAACTTTTATTTTATTTGCAAACCCTAATGTTTTACAGGACTGTCCATTCTGTTCACAGAGAGAGACTGTTTTTCACGCTTTTACTCACTGCAACAGGTTTCAGTCACTTTTTGCGTTTTTTTTTTTTTTAAGTTCCTTTAATGTGAATTTTACTCTCCAGTGTTTTATTCTTGGTTTTAAGTAGGTCAGGAGAAACAGGTTTATGTGCCAGTTAATTAATTGTATTTTTGGTCAAGCAAAAATGGCAATGTACCTGAGCAGGAAAAAAACTAAATAACTCAAAACACTGACTGTGATGCCTTTAGAATCTTCTCCAGGCTTACAAAATCCAGGATTGTTGTTGTGCATGGGGAATCTGTAGATGTTTGAGGCTGTGTGGCTCTTTTTTGTTCATTAAAAGAAAAGGAGTTGTACTTTGCACCAGAGCTCCGCTAAATAATCACACCAACCCCCATCTTTTAACTGTCATTTTCTGATTTTATTTATATTTATTTAATGTTATTTATTTATTGTATTTATTTATTATCTATTTATTTGACTTTTATGTTCTGACACCTGATACCATCCACAAACGTGAATGTCAAATTAAGGATTGTAAAAGTAAAAAAAAGTCTCAATCTCTCTCCTTCTCTCTCACACACACACACACACACACACACACACACACACACACACACACACACACACACACACACACACACAAATACACACATGCACACACATCATCATCATCATCATCATCATCATTAATCACAACCAGAAATGGCTTGCATACATAGACCCACCTCTGCACTGACACACACACACACACACACACACACACACACACACACACACACACACACACACACACACACACACACACACACACACACACCTAAAATTATGCGTTCACACTTTCATACACACACACAACACAAATACACCATCACATAAAAAAACACTAAACACTTCCAGGGCCTGTTCGAATTTTTTATCCTGCAGCAACACACACACACACACACACATGCACACACATAAACACACACACACACACACTTTCAAGTCCATGCTCAAAACACACAGCCTCAAAACACCCAACACAAACACAGTAACACACATACACATGCATATACAACAAAAACTGTAAATATGATATTTAACCACACACACATCCACGACGAATTCAATTAGCCGAGGGTCTGAAAATCAACATCGAAGGAAAGACAAACACCCACAAAATACACAGTGTGTTCAGACTGAGATCTAAAGAATAGCATTTTAATAGTAACAAAACTCAAACTTTATGGATTTTTAAACTTGACGCTTTCACACACACACACACACACACACACACACACACACACACACACACACACACACACACACACACACACACACACACACACACACACACACACACACCACACACTACACTGACACTGGGACTTACACACACTCACTTCACTGACTTGTGTGTGTGTTGTGTGTGTGTGTGTGTGTGTGTGTGTGTGTGTGTGTGTGTGTGTGTGTGTGTGTGTGTGTGTGTGTGTGTGTGTGTGTGTGTGTGTGTGTGAGAAAAGTGTGTGTGTGAAAAGTGTGTGTGTTGCTGCCAGAGCTTAATGTGTTCAAGTCTTCCTCTGAGATGAGACTCGATTCAAAGCAGATGTGCAATAAAGCGGTGAACAACTGTACTGAGGTGTGTGTGTGTGTGTGTGTGTGTGTGTGTGTGTGTGTGTGTGTGTGTGTGTGTGTGTGTGTGTGTGTGTGTGTGTGTGTGT
>NC_139584.1:5438456-5443456 GCF_946808225.1 Silurus aristotelis
ATCGCAGCAGAAATTCATGTTCAAATTTGGTCACATGTTGTTACTTGAATTTACCTCATTCAGTTGCTGTTTTCATTCAAAGCAAATTAAATTCAAGACCGGATCCAGCGGAACAGTTAAGGGTTAATGCTTGCGCTTAATGTCCCAGCAGTGGTGGTTTAGTGATGTTTGAACTCATGACCTTCTGATCAGTAACCTGAAGCTTTAACCCACCCTCAGCCCATATAATCCATATACTGAGATGCTAAACATGGCTAGTTCATGTTCATGCGATATGTTTATGCTATATACTGTGATTCCACAGAGCAGAACATAACAAAACTTTTTTGCTTGCTAGAGCAAAAAAAAAAAAACGCCTGTTTAGCGCTGGCTCAGAATACAAATGATACGGAGTCAATTAGGACGCAGCCATTGTGAGAACGTGGTTGACCCCATGTAAACATGCAGAGAGCGTACGAAAATGCAACTCAAGATGTGCGCTTGGCAGCGATGTGGCGATGAGAAACATGTTCCTAAAGCTCCATATTTCTGTAAGGAAGAATGAAGTGGGGAATGAAGGGATAAAGGGAGGATGGGGGGGAGGTTATAAAAATGAAAAAGCATGTTCTTTATCATCATAAACCCAAATGCAATCTAATAAGATGTTCATATAAAAACAAAACAGTGAGGACTGAACAGTTTGTGGGCAAATGATGAATAATTATGTTCTTCAACAGAGATACAGAAAATTTGGTGTGAAGCCACTTAACAATCAAACACTTTTTAAGCAAACAGACTTTAGCCCCGCCTCCTTTTATGTCTCATGTCCTTTCCCTTTCTGTAAAATGGTTGAAGTTTCCGGTGTCTCCTGTATCACCGATAGAGAATGTAACAAAACGCTGACAGGGACGTGGACTGCAGATTTGTGTCTTGAAGAATTTATGTGGTGAAGAATTTTGTGAGAAAAATTTGTTTATATAACATGTGCAGAAGGAGTCTCCAGTGTAAGACTTGTGTAACAGTTGCAGCCTGGCCTTTCAGAACAGAAAGCTTTAACTCTCTGTCTGTCTGTTTTTCCCCTTTCTCTGTCTGTCTGTCTCTGTCTATGCACCATGCTGTCTGAGATCCTCCAGCACTGGTGCCACCTTCTCTCAGAATGAAAGGTAAGTATATTCCAAGGCTCTTCTCTGTTCTGGCACCAAAGGTGGTGGAATGAAGTTCCCCTAGATGTACGAATAGCGGAGTCCCTGGCTATCCTTAAGCGACGGTTGAAGACCTTCCTCTTCCTGAACACCTAAATTAGCACTTTCCATGTTTGCTCTGTAAAAATCCAGAGTTATAGTGATACTGATTTATAATAGTTATATAAAGCCGTGTAAATTGTTTTATTGCTAGAGGCTCTGGACAAGGGCGTCTGCAAAATGCTGCAAATGTAAATGTAAATAAATGCCTGTCTCTCTATCTGCCTGTCTGTCTATCTGTCTCTCAGCTCAGCTCAATTAGTTTTATTCTCTACCCTTCTTTCTTTCTTTCCCTCTCTGTCTGTCTGTTTTTACAATAATGAGCTCGCTCTCTCTCTCTCTCTCTCTCTCTCTCTCTCTCTCTCTCTCTCTCTCTCTCTCTATATATATATATATATATATATATATATATATATATATATATATATATATATATATATATATATATATATATGACAGTGGCGGGCCGTGCATTTGGTACTTGGGCCTTCAGTGGGGACTTACCGGACTTAATCTACCTCTTAACACCTATAAATAAATCACATAGCAATTATAGTAACAACGTGTGGCACTACAGAGAGGGGCATTATATATATATATATATATATATATATATATATATATATATATATATATATATATATATATATATATATATATATATATAAAATGACTTTTTCTTATCTAAACAAGCTTGAACTTATTCTATCTGTCTTTCTCTATTCCTGCCTGTCTGTCTCTCCAGCAGTATAATAAGCATTACCCCCTCAAGTGGAGAGACAGACGTTATATATTATTCTGTGCTGTTGCACTCACTCGTTTCTCATTGTTCACATCGCACTCTGTTTTGACTCTCAGCATTTGAAATAAATTAGTGTCTCGTTTCAGTTCTCAGGTCAGAAGGAGTGCTACGGCTCTCTCTCTCTCTGTTTGCTATCCCTCCATCTGCCTGATCTTATCATAAAACATGTTTTATTGTCAAAGAAATAAAGCAGCAAATATGAAACACTATTCCAAATTATTCAAATAAAAATATTAAGATAAATAGATGGCTGTTTGTCAATAAATGAGCTGCATGTGTGCTGGAGTTCCTTTATCAGAGAGAGAGAGAGAGAGAGAGAGAGAGAGAGAGATATACTGACAGACAGAAAGAAAGAAAGAAAGAAAGAAAGAAAGAAAGAAAGAAAGAAAGAAAGAAAGAAAGAAAGAAAGAAAGAAAGAAAGAAAGAAAGAGAGTCAGACAGAAAGAGAGAAAGAGTGGGGCAGAAAGACAGACAGACAGAAAAGAGGGAGACAGACATACAGAAATAGAGGGAAATAGAGTGAGACAGAAAGACCGATAGGCAGACAGGAGTAAGAGAGAGACAAAAAAAAGAGTGTGGCAGACAGTCAGACTGACAGACAGACAGACAGACAGACAGACAGACAGACAGACAGACAGACAGACAGACAGACAGACAGACAGAGAAATAAAGAGAGTTGTTGCTATAGAAAGATACGGCATGAGTGCGAGCGTATTAATGGCAACTATCTATAACTAGTTTTTAAAGTGTGTAGCATGGAGACGTGTGTAGCGTAAACTCTGCTCGTACAGATGAATTCGTTAACCTGATACACCTTTATCTATCCATCTCTCGATCTCCGGAGTCGGGTCGCTTTCACTACTCTCACTACGCTAAAGTAATTTAGTGTGATGTAATGTGATTTAGGATGTGGCCCCGCCCCCACAGCCGAAGGGGCTAAAAGGTCAAGTTTTGGACTGTGAAAGCTACGGCCTGTTACCATGTGAATAAGGATCCATGTGCTCATAATAAAAACTTTATTTCTTTATCATTCTTCTCATTCTTCTCATTTCTTTGTCTTTTTTTCTAGTTTTTGTTCTCCTATTCCTTCATCTTTCACCGCTTATTTTCTATCTCCATTCTTTAATGTTTTTCTTATTTATTCCTCCATTTTTTCCTGCTATTTTCTTTTATCCTTGTTTATTTAAAACTTTCTTTATTTCTTTCTTTCTTTCTCTTTCTTTTTTTTTTTTTGCTCTCTGCAGGTCATTCACTAGGTCCCCCCGTGTGGTTCTGGGATTTTTGCTCACCGTTCTTGTGATCATTTTGACACCACGGGGTGAGATCTTGCGTGGAGCCCCAGATCGAGGGAGAGGTCTTGTATGTCTTCCATTTTCTAATAATTGCTCCCACAGTTGATTTCTTCACACCAAGCTGCTTACCTATTGCAGATTCAGTCTTCCCAGCCTGGTGCTTTGGAGTTTGGAGTCTGACTGTTTGAGGTTGTGGACAGGTGTCTTTTATACTGATAACGAGTTCAAACAGGTGCCATTAATACAGGTAACACGTGGAGGACAGAGGAGCCTTTAAAGAAAAAGTTACAGGTCTGTGAGAGCCAGACATCTTGCTTTTTTGTAGGTGACCAAATACTTATTTTCCACCATAATTTGCAAATAAATTCTTTAAAAATCAGACAATGTGATTTTCTGGATTTTTATTTCTCATTTTGTCTCTCATAGTTAAAGTGTACCTATGATGAAAATTACAGGCCTCTCTCATCTTTTTAAGTGGAAGAACTTGCACAATTGGTGGCTGACTAAATACTTTTTTGCCCCACTGTATAGAGTAGACCTGTGTTGCGCTGCTGCTGTAATACATACAGTCAGAATTAAAAAGCACTGTTGTTTAAAAAAGAATGCAATAATTATATTTTCTTAATTCGTAAAAACAGTCACTCAGGGTTTCAATCAAATCTCAGTGTTATGAAAAAAAAGGCCCTGTACATCTTAAATCAGTCTTTAAAAAAAGCTGCAGTTTTGTAAAGTCTTTTTGGTTTTGTTCTCTTTCCTCTGGCGGCTCTGAACTCATAATGACAGGGAAGAATTCAGCACCTGGAGCTGTCTGACTGCATTTAACTCCTTATACACCAAACCCCATTAATCTCCAATACCATCCAGAGCCTGGGCTGAGGAGAGGAGAGGAGAGGAGAGGAGAGGAGAGGAGAGGAGAGGAGAGGAGAGGAGAGAACAGAACAGAACAGAACAAAACAAAACAGTACAGAACAGAACAGAACAGAACAGAACAGAACAGAACAAAAAGGGAAGAGAATAAGAAGATAACAGAAACATAACAGAAGAAAACAAGAAGAGAAGAGAAGAGAAGAGAAGAGAAGAGAATAGAAGAGAAGAGAAGAGAAGAGAAGAGAAGAGAAGAAAAGAGAAGAGAAGAGAAGAGAAGAGAAAGAGAAGAGAAGAGAAGAGAAGAGAAGAGAAGAGAAGAGAAGAGAAGAGAAGAGAAGAGAAGATTGAGTGATGAATCAGCTGCTGAACACATACACCACACTTACTTTCTCCGACAGGAAGTTAATGTTCAGCACAACATGTGTTTCCTGTATCTGTTTTGTCTCACTTAATCTTTATCTTTCTCAATCTGCCTGTCTGTCCCTCTTTGTCTGTCTGCTGTCTTACTCTCTCTCTCTCTCTCTTTTTCTCTCTCTCTCTCTCTCTCTTCCTTTGTCCTGCTCTGTCTGTCTCATTCTCTATGTCTACTGCATGTTTTAATTTGTCTCTCTGTCTCACTCTCTTTCTTTACCTTTGTATCAGTGTATCAGTGTGTCTTTCTCACCTTCTGTACTCTCTCTGTCTCTCAGCCCCTGATATTAACTGCTTCATGCACCAGTAGCTATAAACTCCTAGCACTTGTTAGCAACATTAGAAAGGCAACTGGGCTCCTGTGTAAGTGCATGTAAGTGTGTGTGTGTGTGTGTGTGTGTGTGTGT